>NW_005434639.1:63247-65173 GCF_000315625.1 Guillardia theta CCMP2712
GAGGGGCGTCGTCTGTGGCTGCTAACAACCACCTAATATTCCCCGTTATCCCCCCACCTGATAACTGAAGAAGAAAGAAAAAGGACACCCCCCAAGAAAAAAAAAAAAAAAAACCACTCTCCAAAAAAAAAAAAAAAAAAAAAGCCGTTTTTTTTTTTTTTTTTTTTTTTTTTTTGGTGTTGAGAAAGTAGAGGAAGTGGCTCTCCCGCCCTCGGAGGCGGCCGACACGCCGCAGGAGGAGGAGGAGGAGGAGGAGGAGGAGGAGGAGGAGGAGGAGGAGAGTCTTCTGGGCTCTTGAGTAACATGCTCGTCAGGTCGGCCTTGTCCGCAACCTCCCGCTGCCCAAGAGCCCGAAGGATTCAAAGTCTGTCTTGACTCCTCTCCCTGCTTGCCTCCTGCTGAGCAGACCCCAGGATGTGCAAGCAGCTGGAGCAGGACACTTACATCAAGGTGGTTGTGGTAGATGACGCGCTGGGGATGATGGTTGGAGAAGGTCAAGACTCTGATCTTGGAGGGAAAGACGAACACAGGTTTGCTGTCCCTCCTCGCACTCTCGCTCCTCCTCTCATTGCCTTGCCTGCAGCTATCATGAATCATCACTGGATAGTGGACCAAGAGATCTCAGAAGCGCACGTACGACTGGAGAGATGGGGAAGGCGGCGAGAAGAGGAAGGAGGAAGGGATAAAACTTTGGGGAGGAGGATTGGAGAAGGGAGGGAGAGGAGAAGGGAGAGAAGGAAGAGGCGGGACGAGGACGAGGACGAGGACGAGGACGAGAAAAGAGGGCGAGAACGCGGAAGAGAACGAGAAGGAGGAGGGGGAGGGGGAGGGGGAGGAGGAGGAGGACTAGGAAGTCTGTCTCACTCCGCGTGCTCAGATCGAGTCCGTGAGGACAGCGGTGGAGAAGGAGATTCATCTCAAGTCCAAGGTCCTTAGCCCCGTCAGCCCCCGCCCGGTCGCTGAGCCTGCGGCAGGAAGGAGCTCTATCCCCTCCCAAACCCAAACTGAGGATCCCAGACCTGAGCAGGTCCCCAGCTGGAGCTGGCCGTGAGCAACTGAAGGTCTGCTGGCAGGAGCGACATGTCAGTCATCCTCTCGCTACTCAAGGAGGGTAAGTCCAACGCCTACGTCTGCAACTTCCACGCCCTCTGCACCCTCGGGCTACAGGAGTACCAGGTCGACCTCCTGCTGCTCCTGCTCCTGCTCCTCCCTCCGTCCCTCCTGTTCATCTTCTTCTAACTCGAAAACCTGCAGTATTATCAGGAAAACTCCTACGCCAACTCCATCTCCTCCTCCTTCTCCTCCTCCTCCTCCTCCTCCTCCCTCCCCTCCCCCCTCCCCCCTCCCCCCTCCCCCTCCTCCTCCTCCTTCACTACCACATCCTCTACCACCTCCTCATCCTCCTCCTATTCCTCCTGCTGGTCCTCCTGCTGCCAATGACACTGCCATCAGTCTACTCCTAAACCGACGACTACGGCATGGACGAGGGAGAAGGGCAGGGACAACGGCGGGAGCAGGTGAAGAAGGAGGAGAAAAATAAGCACGGAGACCGAAACATTCACTAAGACGATATGGAGGGAGAGAGGGCCCTTGGACGAGCCCTGGTCCTGCTCATGATCATGGACAAGTTCTAGTCCTACTACGCCTGATGGAAAGTACGAGTGAGACTGAGCCTTAGCCCTGGACCTGGTCCTGGAGCTAGAGGACGAGGAAGAGCACAAAGTGTATGTGACTGTTACTGCTCCCGCTCTTGCACCTGATGGAGAGGAAGACGGATATGAGTACAAGATTGTGATTTTGACGATGAATTGTTCGTGCCTAAATGCTGGGGAATTGTCAAGAGAACTCCTCTCCTTCCCCATCTCATTCCCAATCCGCCTGTTCCAGACCCTGTCAAGATGAGACAGAGACGAAGAGAGAGAGGAG
>NW_005434639.1:65273-85981 GCF_000315625.1 Guillardia theta CCMP2712
GGAGGAGGGAAGGGGTTGGAGGAGGAGGAGGAGGAGAGACACTGAGGGAGAGCAGGACGAGCTGCTCAAGAAGGCTCACAAGGAGCGCCTGCGCCTCAAGACGGCAGAAAAGGTGAGGAGAGCAAGTCCAGCAGTCACCCGAGCTGACGTCCAGCAGCTGAAGCAGCAGCGCCTGCTGGACTCGCACTTCACCATCTGATGCGGCAGCTTCGAGGGGTTCGGTATTAGCTGGGGGGTTAGCTGGGGGAGTCAGTAGGTCATCTTTCTTTACTCAATATGTCATGTCTATCCATGTTGACGATGAGCTGCTCGGGATGAGCTGGGAAGGGAGAGGGAGGGGGCAGGTGGGGGAGAGCGTGGGGGAGGAAGAGGATGGCGGTGCGATGGTAGACCTTGGTGCCGAGGTCGTGGAAGACAGCCTCCGTCAGCAGGTCGCACAGCTGGACTCCCCGCTGGTCGAAGAGCTGGGGGTGGCCGCAGAGGGAGGAAGGATGAAGGCGGAGGGGGAGGAACCGGTCGCAGCCCTCCTGGAGGGGGCAGGGGGAGGGGGAGAGGGGGAGCGAGACGCCGGAGGGCTCGGAGGTGAAGTGGAGGAAGGAGACGTTGAGCGAGTCTCCCAGTCCGACCAGGGCCCTGCGGTCGAAGAGGAGGAGGGAGGAGCCCAGGACGCGGTGGAGCCGGGCGAGGACGGGCAGCTGTTGGAAGCAGAGGGAGCGGAGGAAGAAATTTCTGGTGCTGGAAGGCTCGGCGAGGAGGTTCTGCCTGGCGATGCCGACGGCGATACCGTCCCAGAACTTCTCGAGGAGGCGGAAAATCTCGAGGTGGGAGAAGTGCCGGAGAAGGGCGAAGGGAGGCACGAAGCAGGGCAGCTCGGTGTCCTGCTGGAGGAGGTTGTCGTCCCAGCTGGGGTAACCGATGATATGGTCCACCACAAACTGAGAGCACCAGGAGCTCTGACTCCCCTCCGTCATGAGCCGCGCGGGCATGGTCTTCTGCCGCACCCTGCTGATGTTGCAGAGCCTCTTCCTGCCCAGCTGGCAGTTGACGTCCTCCTCGTCCGGCATGTGCACAACGAACTCCTCCAGCTGGACCCAGAACTCGAAGGAGTTCGCGGCGGCTTCCAGGACGAACTGGGCCTTGTCCCCAGCAAGGAAGTGGAAGCGAGAGTCGAACAGACCCCCTCCGTGCACCCCGGGCCAGCTGGACTTGTTGAGCACGAAGTAGGGCTCCCACCAGAAGGTGTAGAGCGCCTGGTACGGCTCCCAGCTGCTGCCGGGCTGACTGAACCACCGCCGATAGTCCGTGGCGAAGTGGGAGTGGTCGGAGCCGTGCAGCCCCGGCATGAAGGCCTGTCCCCTGCTGTGCCGCTGCTGCAGCTCCTCCCTCGTGATCGCCTCCACCTCCAGCCGCGGCTGCCTCCCGAGGAAGGAGAAGTTGCCGGCCCTGGGCCAGGGGAGCGTCTTGGTCTTGAAGCAGGGAAGCACGAGAGCGAGCGGCCTCCTCCTCCTCGCCGAGAGCTCCGCCCACCTCCTCTCGAGATTGGAGGCGTTGCCCGAGGGCATGAAGTCGATGTCGAGGTAGAGCAGAAGGTCTGTCCCCGAGCTGTTCACTGCGTGCCAGCGGAGGAAGTTTATGGGGAAGAGGAGGAGCGTGCTGCTGCTGCTGGGAGCGGAAGCGTTGGAGAGGAAGCAGGAAGAGAAGAGCCTGACCGTGACGTGCTGGCAGCGGGCGGAGGAGAGGGGGAGAAAGATCTCTCGCACGAACACTTCAAGCTCCTTCCTCTCCTCCTCGTTCATGCCGTAGAAGACGACAGAGAGAGGCCCCTGCCAGTGAGCTGCAATGTGCATGGCGTTGGACGCACGGTCGATGCTGGCGATGGTCGCCAAAGTGATGCTGCTCGCTGCTGGGGCAGGGCAGCGCACCATCGCCTCCTCGTCCTGCCTGATGCTCGTCTCGTCGCACCGGAACTTGGGACGCGTCCTGTCTCGAACACGCTCCTCCTCCGTCCTCTCGAGGACATGAAAGATTGTCCGCTGGGTACAGGCGACTGTCACCCCCGACTTGTCAAGCAGGAGGAGCTGAAAGGAGAATAGCCCAGCAGGCAGAGGAAGCGTCTCCTCGCAACGAACCTCCCCTTCTCCTGTCTTCTCCTGGGAGCAGCGCTTGCAGAGGGAGGTGGGAGGACGTTTCTGGGGCAGCTGCCTGTCCCAGCAGGAGGAAGGGGAGCGAGGAGGAGAGGAGAGCTGCTGGTAGCGGATCTGCATGCCCCAGTCCTGGCAGGAAGACGCAAAGTCATCGGGGAGACCGTGGAGGATGAAGGAGAGCTGGACCCGAGAGCCGTTGGAGGAAACGACTCGCTGCTGGTCCGGCTGCTGGAGGACGAGGAAGGGAACGACCTCTTCCTCCCTCCTCCTCGTCATCCTCTGACATCTCACCTGCCCACCCTCGACGACGCACACGTGCGAGTCTCGTGCCCCTCCCGCTCTTCCTCCCCTCCTCCCTCCTCCATCTCCTCGGCAGGAGGTAATCTCGTCCTTGGCTGAGCCAAGCAAGACGGACCGTAGGAGGGAAGAAAAGTTGCAGGAGGAGGAGGAGGAGGAGGAGGAGGAGGAGGTAGATCCTTGCTCGAGGAGATTGTAGAGTTCTCCCCACATACTCCACTTCAGCATGACGACGCCAGCCTTTGAAAGCGAGCTGGCCTCCTCCACCGAGAGAACGAAGTCCGAGGAGGAGGAGGAGGAGGAGGAGGAGGGAAGAAAGGAGGAAGTGAAGCACAACTGAGCCTGCGGGTGTTGCGAGCACGTGTCGGAGACGGCAGCGAAGGAAGGAGGGTCCACGATGTGCGAGTCTGCCGAGAGGAAGGAGAGAAATTCGTACGTGCGGAGAGGAATCGACTGAGAGAGCTGCCAGCTCAGCAAGAACTTCCTGTAGAGGGAGCGACAGCCGCCAACCTCCTGCTCCTGCTCCTGCTCCTGCTCCTGCTCCTGCTCCTCCTTCCGTCCTAGTTGTTCATCGTCATCGAACAAGAAGACCTGCAGTATTGTCAGGCAAACTCCTCCACCAACGTCATCTACTCCTCCTTCACGACCCATTCCTCCTCCTCCCTTCTCCGCTCGCCCCTCGCCCCTCCTCCCTCCTCCTTCTCGACAACAACCACTACCACATTCTCCTGCTCCTCCTGATCATCATCATATATCACCTGCCGGTCATCACCATGCCATCGAGACAAGTTGAAGTCTGCTCCTCCACGGATGAAGAGGGCATGGACGAAGGAGGAGGGCGGCAGCAGCTGCCGGAGGAGGGGAAAATCGAGCAAGGAGATCTGAACAAGCACGGAGCCATTCTGTAGGAGGAGACGGCAGGAGGTCGGGCCCTTGAAGCACTCATGATCCTGCTGAAGTTCGAGGACGAGTCCTCCTCCTCCGATGTAGGATGGAAACTTCCCGTCTGCACGATTCAAGGCCCTGCACCTCCTGCCAGAGCAAGACGACAAGGAGTAGCTGACAGTTTCTGCTCCCGCTCCTGCTCGCTCACTTGCATCAGATGGAAAGGAGTACAAGTTTGTTGAGAAGACGATGATTTTGGCGGCAGAAGAGTTCCTGCCTATCATGAAGGGAATTTTCCGCACATCCACCGTCTCATACCCGATCGTACTGCAAACAGCCCCTGTTCGACAAACAGAGGAGGAGGAGGAGGAGGAGGAGGAGGAGGAGGAGGAGGAGGAGGAGGACGAGGACGAGGAGGACGAGGAGGAGGCAGCTCTAATGTCTCTGCAAAACGACAGGGAGGGACGGAGGAAGAGGCTGCGAGAGAACACTGCATCCTTCATCGCGTACGCCACCACCAGATCATCCGCCATCAGCCTTGCAAGGAAGGAGTGCGCGCTCTCCGCAGGATCCCCCATCCTCCTCGCCACCTCCTCCATCCCGGAGGCCGTCAGAACCACCGAGTGAGCACAGGAGGACCCTGTAATCCTCATCCACCTCGAGGAGGTTAGAGACGACCTCCTCTCCGCACAGAGCTCGTCGCAAGTCTCCAGCAGGAGCAGCTGGGCGTCTGCTGGAACATCCCCCAGGGCTTCTCGCAGTTTGCGGTTGACGTTGACGAGGGAGTCAAGGAGGAACAAGTCGGAGTGGAAGAGGACGAGGAGAGAATGACCCTCGCCCTTCGCCCTCCTTATGAGCTCCACATGGTCGAATGCAGTTTCTTCCCTTCCTCCTAGCAGTGGGTCTCCTCCTGCTCCTGCTCCTTGCCCTGCTCCTGCTATTCCTGCTGCTCCTGCTCCTGATGAGGAGCTTTCACCGAGGGGAGAGAAGATCCCGTCCAGGGCCGCACATCTCACGCTCTCGATGGTCGTGAAACCAACCTTGCTCAGCGTCTCCCTGCTGGACTCCAGCTGGTGCTGGGACGGCGAGCAGTGCAAGAGGAAGACAGGAGCAAAGATGAGGGAGGAAGGAGGGAGCGGGAGAGTTTCCCTTCTCCTCCTGCCCTGGTCGATCATGGCCGAGGATATCAGAGCTGCCTCTGGGAAGAAACCTACGCTACCGGCCTCATCCTGCTGGGCGTCAGCTGCTGGGAGAGGGCAAGAGGAGGAGAGGCTTACTCTTCTCCCTTCCTCCAAGAAGTTCAAGAACTTAGACACCTTGCTCCAGGGGAAGATGAGGATGGGGGAGGCAAATAGGTCATATGACTCTACGTCGCACACACCTCGAGCCCCACGATCTTCTCCCATCAGGCAAACCTGCGAGAACCTTTCGCAGCTCCCGTCCTCGACGGACTTTGCGGTGCAGAAGACAACGAGCTCGAAGACGAACCCTCTCGTCATGCTCAACTTCCACATCTCCCTCGCCAGCTCCAGCCGCTGCCGCAGCATCCCGCCCTTGGCGACCTCCTCATACGACTCCAGCTGGGAGAGGAAGAGGACGGCGGAGTCGAACTTCATGGATGGCTTCAGCCTAACCCTCCTCTCGTCGTGGATCAAGAAACACACAGACACGAATCTCCTCCTCCCCAGCTCCTCCACCACCAGAGAGATGGGTCTTGACTGAATGTGTCCGTTCACTGTGCTGGGTTTGACCGATACTGACAGGTTGCAAGATGTCTTCCCCCAGCAAGCATGATCCCGTCCGAACTCTTGCGCTTGGAACATGCTGAACCTGTCTGAACATGCCCTGAGCTCCTGGCAAGCTGTGTCGCTGCACACAACATGGTGATACGGACCCAGGAGATGTCGATTCCGACTGATGGGAAACAGGATGAGCATGCCAGTTTGCGTCATAGCCGAGCAAGTTGTCTTCTCTTCTACCCTCTCTCTCCCCTCTTTGACCTCGTTCTCTTCCTCCCGCTCACACTCCCACAGCTCTCTGGACAAGAAAAAGAGCTTGTCATGCGGGGATAGGGAAGAGACATTCACGATGTACGCAGAGGAGACAGAAGTTTCCAACAGAAAAGTCACCTCAGCTCCTTCCTTTCTTCTGCTCTCATACGCAACGAGAGAAATTTCTCCCGTTCCTCTCGTGACATCGAAAGCTCCTCTCCGAGCGGAAAACATCGTCATCCTCTTTCTCTTGACAAGATCCCGCAGAAGTAAGGAGGGATGGAGGAGGAGTCTGGTGCCCATACCCGCCAAAATCTTCGCACAAGCGTCTCTGCCATGCAACATAGCATGTACGTCACTCTTCTCTACCCAATTCCGACTCGACCAAGATTCCAACATGTCCAACTTGATCACATCCACGAACGATGAAACCGACGACATCACCTCCTCCATCATGCTCGGAAACTCTCTCAACAAGAGAACCTCAGCAAGCTCCAGGTCCATGAAGAGGAAGAATAAGTTGCCATGTTTCTCAGAATCTGCCAAGGCTCTTTGGTAGAGAACGGATCTCGTGAGGAGGGTGTCAAAAAAGTCTTCTTCCATCCATGTTTCCGCCACAATATCCGATGGCCTGATCCCCTCCTGCTGCAGCCTACCAGCGTCCTTGTGATGTATGACGGGCATCGAAAACATGCTCAGGTCGCTGCCATTGTAAGCATTCAGCAGCTCTCTCGTGCGATTCGTCTCCTTGGATCCGTCTTCCACCGCAAGGACCATGACTCGAAAAGGGGAGGGACAGTCATTGCCGTGCCGTCCCCTCTGTATGAAGGAGCAGGGAGCATGTATCATCGAGGAAGCATGATGGGATGACTCTGATGCCGTTGAATCTCCTCCTCCCTGCCCCGCCTGCATGAGCACGGCTGCCGCCACCGCCAAGAGCAGGAGCCGGGGCATGGATCCCGGGAGGCACCACCCCCACCCCCATTTTCCACTCCATCTGCTCCCCTAGAACAATGGTCATTACCACCACCCCCTCCTCGTCCACGACTTTTTGGGCTCTGGCGGGGGTCCGATATGACCCAAAAGAGCCCCAGCTAACACCAGAAATCTCATCCCCCTCATTCACACCTAGCCTTTCGCTGGCTCCCAGCTGCCTCTCCCTTTCTTGTAGCCTCTGCCTGAGGCGGACTTGTTTCCTTACTAGCTTGGCAGCTCCTGTCAGGCCAGACTTATCCGATCTACTTGGACAATGATCGACTCAGTGCCAGATCCCGGGCCCGGCGAGCCGCTACCAAACCCGGCGTACACCTACTAGGCTGCCTCTGGACATCTATGGTCGGAAACTTGCAGTGCCAGACTCCCGCCGGCAGCGGCGCCGTCACACGATGAGATTGCCATCACTGAAGTCAAGGAAAGTGCCCCGGCCAAGATTGAGTAGCCTTGGCAGTGCCGTGACGGACAAGTTTTCAATGGCTTCTAACAAACGGCCGAGTTCCTAGGGACATGCCAACTGCGACAGGTCTGGCATGCTACGCTCTAGTTCATGAAGACAGGGTTCAAGATCTGAATGTCGGCAGGAAGCTCCTTCCTGTTCATCTCGTTCTCCTCCATCACCTGCGGTGGAAAACTCAGCGGGGAGAGGCTCCTGCATCATGCATGTCTTTTCTCACCTGCTTCCTGCCCTCTGCGATCTTCTCGGTAGGAAAGTAGGAGAGGAACTGATCCAACTTTTGTCTGTGCGAGCAGATCAGTCGGCGGCGGGTAACGAAAGTTGACGGGGAGGTCGAGGGGAGGGGACGAAGCTGCATGCCAGTAGAAGGCAGGGCGAGTAGGGATAAGGGACGTCACGACAGCAGAGGAGTAGGAGAAGAGGGAGAGGGGGGGATGAAGTCCTCCTTCCTCCTATCAACCTGCATGATGTCAGCGCCTTGATAACAAACTCCTTCTTGTCCGCAGAGAGCTCTGAGACCTGGAGGGGAGGGTGAGAGGAAGAGAGAGTGCGGGGCGATGACGTCATCGCAAAACCTTGAGCTCTCTCGGCTGCTCGTCAAAGTAGTCGAGGATGGTCTGCAGGTCCTGGACAGCCTGGCAGAGGTCGGGTCACTGGCAGCGATGGCGGGAGGCAAGCTCCTCTCGACCTCTCTGCCGATCTGACTGCAGTCATTGATCTGTGAAAGAGAGTTATGCTCCGGAACATCGACGAAATTGACCAACCTGGTTCGGCTTCGCGAATGCAGATGCTTTGGTGATGATGTCATTCATCTTGTAGTTTTCGATCATCATCTTGGTCGCCATCTGCAATGATTGACGCCATGAGGAAACTTTCCGCCACCTGCCAACATGCACCTTGATGTTGTTCCTCTGCAGATCACGAAAGTTCCCCGTGTTGATCAGGCGCGCTTCCTTCATATTCAAGTCACTTTGTATGTTGAGCACCGTTCACCTTACCTGCAAGGTAGCTTCCTGTATCCTCAAGATCGCCACAATCGCTGTCTTCAGCGGATCCGCATCCACCTAGAGGTTCTCCATGGTTCATGAAGCGATTCAACTGGGGCTCAGGGAACCTCGGGCTTCACATTCTTGTACTGATCCAGGACGCTCTGAGAGGGCTGGGATGGAGTGTCGGTAGAAATATCTCCGTCGACTGCAAGGCCCGTCAGTCTCCAGACATGAAGCCCAGCATGGAGCAGCACCAGCAGAGCTTGAGTCAGCATCGGGGACCAGACCCTCTGCTTGCATCCGTCTCAGCTCCTTCTGCTTCTCCTTCCTCCGCTTCTCTGCCATGAACTCTTCGAAGGAAACTTGCGCGTACGCCTCGGAAGGACCCCATGCTGCCACCAGGCCTGAGCACAAGAGCCCAGCCAGGACTTCGCGGCGTTCCATGTTCATGCTGATCGAGCAAGAGCTAGCATGCCGGCGGGAGGCTCGCAGAGACAGACTACTTGGATTTCCAGTGACGGAAAAAGCAAAGCTGGTCAGGGGAAGAAAGGAAACGAGAGCAAGGAGACGAATCCAAGTCAAGCTGCACACGAACATCTTAATGAACGCTGTCAACAAGAGGAAAGTCAGAGCAAGACAGAAAATCGGATATCTTATGAATTTCAATCCGATCTCGGAAATCGAGTTTAGCCTGCGTGCTTTTCTCTTGTATGCTAAGATTCATGAAGTGGTGAAAAGAAACCAGAACAACAATGACATTAGAATCATCAACCACCAATGTTCGCACAACTTTCATTCCATGTCAGCATAACCATGACCTCCTTTATATCGTTCATACGTTACACATTCAGTTATCAATGATCCGGTCCACCCGTGACCCCTGCAAAGCGGCTTGCCGCCGGGTACCGTACCGGGCCCCCCGGGCCCGGGCGGGCCGGGCCCAGGCGGCCCTGAGTCTGATCAGTCACGGCGCCGCAACTTGACGCTACAGTGCGGTCCGGCCGGGCGAGCCACGAGGCTCAGGCCTCTTCATCCCGTTGAGAAAAAGGATGATGATGATGATGATGATGACTCTCAGGATCATCATGCGGCCACCGGAAAAAGAGTCACTGAGTGGAGGAGGATGACCGTCTCAAGAGGATGAGAATGAGGATGACTCAGTGAGGAGGAAGATGACTCAGTAGGAAAGGAGGAGGAGGAGGAGGAGGAGGAGGAGGAGGAGGAGGAGGAGGAGGAGGAGGACTCAGTGAGGAGGAGGAGGAGGAGGAGGAGGAGGAGGAGGAGGACTCAGTTAGGACGAGGAGAACTCAGTGAGGAGGGGGAGGAGGAGGAGGAGGACTCAGTGAGGAGGAGGAGGAGGAGGAGGAGGAGGAGGAGGACTCAGTGAGGAGGAGGTGGAGGAGGAGGAGGAGGGGAGGACTCTGTTAGGATGAGGAGAACTCAGTGAGGGGGGGGAAGAGGAGGAGGAGGACTCAGTGAGGAGGAGGAGGAGGAGGAGGAGGAGGAGGAGGACTCAGTTAGGAGGAGGAGGAGGACTCAGTGATCTTGAGGACGAGGATCAGGATGAATGGATGATCATCGGATGATGAGCGGCCGCAATGACTTCACCGCAGCAATGCCCGGTATGATTGGGCTAAGGAAAAGATGCCGAGAACAAGTGAGGAGGGGAACGCGAGTACAACGACTCGGCTCTACATACATTACGTGACGCTCACCTCGCCAAGACCCTTCGGCTGCCTCCTCCTCCTGCTCCTCCTCTCTCGCATGCGACATCGTCCCCATCCGCCCCTCCTCCCTGCCCCTCCTGGACACGTACCCGCTGTCGTGCTGGTCTCGTCTCCCTCCCCCTCCCCCTCCCTGCCCTCGCCTTCACATCAAGCCCTCGCAAGTGCAAGTACAGACAGCATTCGCTTCATTCCTATCGTACACACGCTCTATCTTACATAAGGCCCTCCGCCCTCCCCTCGCTATCCTCCTATCTACATCTTGTCCAGGCGTGCTCCGCTGCTCTTGTCGCTCCCCTGGGCTTGCCGCAGACTGGCGGCCGCTTTCGTCCTTGCTGCCAGGATGCTGTCTAGCGCCATGCCCTTGCCCGCTCTGTCCCCGCACGGTCTCGTCGCGACGTCGGGTGCGAGAGGGGACCTCGGCAGCCTGGCGGGCTTGCAGCTGGTGTACCAGACCTCCTGCTGGGGCAGAGAGATGAGCGGGGAGGGGCGCTGTCTGTCAGCAGGGGCGGGAGGCTTGCGGCAGGCTGGCTGATGGCAGAGGATGAAGGCGGCAGGCTGGCACATGTGCTGGTTGGTGAGGGGGAAGGGAGGGAGGGGAGCTGTTTATAGAGGGGAAGTCGAAGGCGGAGGTGTTTTACTACTACGTATCCGAGGAGAAGGGAAAGGGAGTGTTTTCGAAAGCATATCCGCCGGTCATGGTTCAATGGCACACCGGCTGCTCCCGTGCCGGAGGCCCACGTTCACCGTCACGGCGCCGCCGCCGCGTGAGGTGACTCAGTCATCGGGCCTCACTTCACTGAAGACAACCTGAGTGTCACGGTGCCGGGTTACTGTGACGGTCAGCCCCGCCCGGTCCGCCGCCGACGGGACCGTGGACCGTACGGACTCGCTAGCCGCTGAGCCTTTCTTTCATCTGGTGTTGTACCGTACGATAATCCGAGGCTGTGCTACGGTACTCATTTTGACTCGGAGTACTGGCGGCAGCGACGGCTAGGCTACTAGGCTACGAGTTCCATTGTCGGTCCTGGAGTCCCGGCGGGGGGCCGCGCGACGGCCGGGCCCGGCGCCCAAACCCGGTTGAACCGGCAGTCCGAGGCCAGGCTTCAAAGACTCTATAAAGACCTCCCCTCCCCTCCCCTTCCCCCCTCACCAACCAGCACATGTGCCAGCCTGCCGCCTTCATCCTCTGCCATCAGCCAGCCTGCCGCAAGCCTCCCGCCCCTGCTGACAGACAGCGCCCCTCCCCGCTCATCTCCCTGCCCCAGCAGGAGGTCTGGTACACCAGCTGCAAGCCCGCCAGGCAGCCGAGGTCCCCTCTCGCACCCGACGTCGCGACGAGACCGTGCGGGGACAGAGCGGGCAAGGGCATGGCGCTAGACAGCATCCTGGCAGCAAGGACGAAAGCGGCCGCCAGTCTGCGGCAGGCCCAGGGGAGCGACAAGAGCAGCGGAGCACGCCTGGACAAGATGTAGATAGGAGGATAGCGAGGGGAGGGCGGAGGGCCTTATGTAAGATAGAGCGTGTGTACGATAGGAATGAAGCGAATGCTGTCTGTACTTGCACTTGCGAGGGCGTGATGTGAAGGCGAGGGCAGGGAGGGGGAGGGGGAGGGAGACGAGACCAGCACGACAGCGGGTACGTGTCCAGGAGGGGCAGGGAGGAGGGGCGGATGGGGACGATGTCGCATGCGAGAGAGGAGGGGGAGGAGGGAGCGGGAGGGTCAAGACGCTGGTGAGAGGACATAAGCGAGACAGCTGGACAGTTGCAGGACATGTTTTCCACGCTCACCCGGCATGACGCAACGTCATCAAGGGAAGAGAAAGATACAGGGCAAGCAGCGATCGATTGTTGTGCTCATTCAATCATACATCTATACATCGTCAATAGACTTTTGTACATGTCGGTTGATGCCGGCCTTCTCACATTCATTGTACACCCTGGGTTGCTGTTTGTTCCCTTGTATCTACAACTCCTTTGCTTGGCATCGAGCGTTTGCGAGTAGACTAGCCTGGACTTTCTTCCTTGCAGCCAGGATGCTCCCTAGTATCATTCCACTCCTGCACTGACCGTCGAGGCTCTTGGCCGGCTCAATAGGCATCTGACACCTCATCGATGCAGGCTTTTCACTTTCGTGCCAAGTCACTTTTTCAGGGAGAGACACCCACGTCGCTCGCCTCGCAGGTAAAGAAACGCTTTCTTCAAAGGCCCTCTTAACTCCCGCTGAGCTCTGCATGTCAGGAACTGTGCATACATCCTGGGATTTCCACATCGCGTTGGAGTATCCGCTTGTCACGGGTCGAGTGGAAAAAGGAGCTCGAGGAGAAGAGATGAGGAGTAAGGAGAACAAATGGAGAGGTTTCTGCAAGGAAGGAGGAAGGGGCGGGGGCAGGTGCGGGGGTGGAATGGTCTGCCACCACAGTGAGAACGAGAAGGATGCTTGAAAGGTCGGGGGAGAAGGAGGAAGAGGAGTACTACCGACGAGAAGCGAGGGAGGGCAAGGTTTGTACAGGGCTCGATGTCCGAAGAAGGTGAAGAAGAAAAAAAACTTAAAGGTAGAGCAGAAGGGTGGGGTAGTATTTGGTTGAAAAGGGGGTCCTGATCCTGCCAAGAAACGGAGTGGGGTGGGGTCTACATTGAAGAAGGCAGAAGCCTAGAAAGGGTGGGTGTGGAGAGGACTTTTAGATGGTGGGGTGGAGAGTTTAACTGCAGGGATATTTGACCGCCGGGGTGGTGTCCGAGTCCGACTCAAGCGGGCCCGGGGGTCCGTCACTGACGTTTTAAAGCCACACACGTGAGCAGGATCCGGTATGGCTGAGGTGATTTGTACTGATAACTTTTAGTCAAGCCGCGTCCTTTAACTGCAGCGACCAGTCTACCTTCTCAGTCACGCTTCTGCCATGCCCCTCCCGGATAAGCTTTCGAAAACACTCCCTTTCCCTTCTCCTCGGATACGCAAAACACCTCCTTTCCTTCTGACGCCTTCGACCTCCCCTCTATAAAGACCTCCCCTCCCCTCCCCTTCCCCCCCTCACCAACCAGCACATGTGCCAGCCTGCCGCCTTCATCCTCTGCCATCAGCCAGCCTGCCGCAAGCCTCCCGCCCCTGCTGACAGACAGCGCCCCTCCCCGCTCATCTCTCTGCCCCAGCAGGAGGTCTGGTACACCAGCAGCAAGCCCGCCAGGCTGCCGAGGTCCCCTCTCGCACCCGATGTCGCGACGAGACCGTGCGGGGACAGAGCGGGCAAGGGCATGGCGCTAGACAGCATCCTGGCAGCAAGGACGAAAGCGGCCGCCAGTCTGCGGCAGGCCCAGGGGAGCGACAAGAGCAGCGGAGCACGCCTGGACAAGATGCAGATAGGAGGATAGCGAGGGGAGGGCGGAGGGCCTTATGTAAGATAGAGCGTGTGTACGATATGAATGAAGCGAATGCTGTCTGTACTTGCACTTGCGAGGGCGTGATGTGAAGGCGAGGGCAGGGAGGGGGAGGGGGAGGGAGACGAGACCAGCACGACAGCGGGTACGTGTCCAGGAGGGGCAGGGAGGAGGGGCGGATGGGGACGATGTCGCATGCGAGAGAGGAGGGGGAGGAGGGAGCGGGAGGGTCAAGACGCTGGTGAGAGGACATAAGCGAGACAGCTGGACAGTTGCAGGTTAAGTGCAGGTATGTTGTCGGAACTACTCGGTGAGCAGAGCTTGACGTTACTCCCACATATGGTGGGTTTGATCTACCTGTATCCCCATCCTCCCCGTTCTCGCATCTTTTCCTTCAGCTCCATCATCGCAGATGCTCGTCATCGTCGCCATCATCGCTGGTTGCACTGCCAGGCCAGCTTGCCGTGTCACTTGCGATCATAAGTTCAGTTGTCTGTGCAGCCGCCGAGCAATCTCCTCGTCTCTGCTGCAAGCAACATCGCGTTCGCTCCTGCCCTGGTCATCAGGAACCCACAGCTGCTCCTCCCTGCCTCCATCCCACCTGGCCAACCTTTCCGCGAAGACAGTAGAGGAGGATTGCCTGTACAGATATTTGTGACGCGAAGACATCAGGAGCTTAGAAACCTTGATGATGCAGAGTGCGAGGTTAACTTTCGATTGAGGGATCCGAGCTGCTGCTGAGTCAGTTTATCTCTTCCCTTCCCCTACCTCTTTCCCCCTTTTGCCATTCTCCAACTAAAATCTTTCTGAATTCTTTTCTCCTTCCGAAGTTTCTCCTCTCCATCCTTCACTTGAGACATCGAAGTGTTCCCTGGCATCTCCGTCCCCAGTCCCTGCCTTGCCTATACTTCCCTCCTCTTCCCTCCCCTCCGACATCCTTCACCTTGAGAGCTCGGCAAATTTCATTGCACGTATGCGTCTCAATGAACCTGCAGGGAGACTCAGAAACCTGGTTGCATTTCAAACTCTTCTCCCCATTCCCCCCTCCTCTTATCGCACTCGCTGCTCGCAGCCACCAAACTCTAACTCCCTCCTTCTCACTTGTTGATCCCCTTCATGCCGCAGTTTCCTAGCCCATATCCTTTGCCATCTTTCGAATGGATCTCTTCGACATGTCAGATGATTCGTCTCTCCATCTCTCTTCTCACGAGGGTCAGTGAAGTAGTTCCCCACCCCCTGGATGTCGCATATGAGCAGCTCCCTCCTGCAAAAGCACGTGTCAACAAGACCAGGTGAAGAGAACAATCAGACAAAGAGGATAAGATTCGGATGCTGCAGCAGGGGCTGGAGCTAGAGGATGAGAACTCAAGGACAAGAATGACAGACAGGTACAGATGAGAACAACAAGGACGAGGACGAGGACAAGGACGAGGACAAGGACGAGGACAAGGACGAGGACGCACCCAGAAGATTCGAACGTAAAGTGGCTGAAAGCCTGCGGAGCTTTGAGGCTCGTCGTAACACTTCCATAGTTGTCGTTGTGTTTCACGTACTCCCCGCACATCACCTGAGCGTACAGTGACCGAAAGGACTCCCTCCATGGGAACTGGCTCAGACGACAAACACCAGGTGACCTACAGGTTCAGCCGTGCAAACCCTCCCATTCGAGAGCTCCAGCACGTAAGAAGGAACGAAGGCGATCTTCTCTCTGATGTTTGCAAGCTTGTTGAAGTCGTCAGCGTAACTCTGAGCGATCATGTTGAGCTTCGCGTCCTCATAGTACACCTCCTTGGCCTCCTTCGTCTTGTAAAACTTGGCGACCCATGGGCTCCTCGTTCCGTCCGCATCAATCTCCCACATTCTGTGCTGCATCGCAATGCCATGATGAGCGGAGATCTTTGATCACATGCGGATCTCATGGAGATTTTTCACAAAATGGAAAACGATTACACGATGAAGGTCGACGAGACTAAGGGAACCAAGACGCAGCGCTGACGTTCAGATCGCAATAGTAACAAGGATGAAACTATGGTCAAGGAGGCATCGAGAACAGGGTGACAGGCTCAAAGATAAGAGGGCATAACAACTTTTCATCGGAGGGTGGGGAGCAAGTCGATGAGTAGAAGAAGGGTGAAGGAGGATGAACTTGTTTACCGCTCGTCTCATCCCTCCTTCCTCGAAACTCTCGTCTTCTATCTTCACTTCGACTTCACTCATCGTCCATTTCCCGCTCATCGACATCCAGCATCCTTTTCGCCCTCGGCACCTCGCCATGCCGTCGCTCTTGATCTCAAACCTTTAAATCACGTCTGCAGGATTCTGACCGGGAATTGTGCTGCCTATATTCTCTGTCAGCTAACTTATTTATTTGAGGAATATCTATTTAGCTATTCGCCTTCCCTGTGCGGCGACTGTTGTGGTTGTGAGCTGGTTCCATCCCCACAAGATTTACCACCCCACCCGCTTTTAAGGGGGTCTTAAGAGGTAATAAAGGGGGTTTGGAACCTGAAGGTAGTGGACAGCAAAAACAATATTGGAGTGCACCGGTGGGTGTAGAACAGAAGGATTCTGAGGGGGTGGGGTACTTATAACGGAACAAATGAAGGGTAGGGTTCATTCGAGTATAGGTATTTTGGAGGAAAGGTCTCTGAATCGACATGGGAAAATGGAGGGTGGGGTAATGAAGAGAGTTTGAAGATGGGGTAGGTTATGTATGCTTATGGGTAGGGTACACGTGCTTTAATGGGGTGTAGGGGGTGGGTGGGTGGGATGCTGTTGAATGGCAAACTGGCATTCACAGTATGGGTGGAAGGGTCGAGGGAGGAGGGAGGGGAGAGGAGAAGGTGAGGTGATGATGGGAGAAAATAGCATGGCAGTAGGACAAGAACTGTGCAGATGGAGTTGGCAGTTTCAGTGTTGTGAGCTGGAAATCGGTCGCAAGACGATCCTTGTTTACAAGGAGTACCAGGTCCCTGATCAGTATCATATACAGGACGAGAAGGAGTGTATAGGGGAGAAGAGGAAATCTTGCTCAAGCGGGTTACTTGAGATATCAGATAGCGCGGAGAGCATTGGTGCCCACCTTTTTCTCGACAACAATTCATGACAACTGTGCTTGCACGCGCTGGCTACAACCTCCTAGTATCCGATCGTTTTCTCTATGAACTTTGGGAATGAGCTTCAAGGATTGGCATTCTGAAATATTTTGCAGATGAAGGCATAGAATCCCTTTGAAGATGCATCGGTGAGGCTAACCGTTCAGTCCCTGTGCATTGGCCCACGAGCGTCGTCGGCGAGGTTGGTTGGATCTTGCTTCAGGTGGTGGATGGAAGATGAGCCCGCTGCATGAACTTATCTTGCTCACGTGGAAGAATTTGGAGAGACAAGTCTCTGGCAAAGCTGTCAATCACGGTGATGGCGCGGCAGGGAACCATGAGAGGGAGCCTGTCGTGCGCGCAGCAGAGGGCGACATAGGCAGTAGCGACATTATCTCGGGGAACGCTGTGGATTACCTCCTTCATCCCCTTCCGCTGGATAGAGCAAACAAGCTGATAGAGACTCAGTTGATAGACTACGTGACGGATGCGTTTGCCAACGATCCAGGAGAGGCATCGCCTACCAACTCAGTCGCTGGCCCCATGACAGGACGCAGTGGACCGCTTTGTGACTCCGCTGACTCACATCGGACCAAAGTAAATGGGGTACACAATGGAGCAAGACCCAAGGCAGCAGAGTGCTCCAGGGCAGATGGAGCTGGTTGTAAGAGCCAGACTGACTTCTCGTCGAGCTCGAGCGAAGGCAGGGAAACCGTGTACAGCAATGGAGGCCAGTCGCTCCGAACGAGTTATGGAGGACTCATGGTGAACTTCGTGCGAGAGCACTCGAGCCTACTTAGGATTGTTGTCTTCATCTCCCTGTGCTACTCCTGTTGTGTACTGTTCCCCGCTCATCGCGCGAGCTCTGCCTTGACAGAAACATGTCGTGGTCGGAGTTGTCACCTGCTGACAGCGGTGCCGACTTGGAGCAACTACTCGGCAAGGCAGCTGGCGTTGCCGTTCAACCCCCTCTCAGAGAAGATGGAGGAGGTCAGGAACAACCCGCTGCAGCAGAACCTGACGGCGAAGGAGCATTGTGACTTGGTACAGCACAAGATCTCAAGCTGCAATGCCTTGAGAAGCATGCAGGCTACAGACCTTCTCCACCATCAAGGTTTGACTTGCTGGAACTGCGATCTGGTCGGAGCTTCGATGTTGTGCGAGAGACTGGGAGCTGGATGCCCGCCTTGTCAGGACAAGCTGCTGGTCCTCGCTCGCTCGAGCGCGAATGGCCTGCGATTGTTTCGCTCCATTTGCTCCCTTGGCCCCGCGCTCACTTACCGGAGGAACTTCCTCAAGGGAAGATCGGGAGCCGTCAAGGAGCAGTGGAAGCTGAACTCGCGGTACCCTCACGGATATGGTGGGAGTGGGAGCAGCAGGAGCGAGCAGGGCAGCAACTCGTCTGCTCCTCCTCCTCCAGAGCCTGCAAAAGTAGCGACATTGCCAACTACCTTGATCACTGCCGTATGCCTGCTCTCTATGACCACCTGTTTCCTCCTCATGGCCAACAGACGATCTCCTCCTCCTCCTCCTCCTCTTCCTCCTGCCGCCGCCGCCGCCGCCGCCGCCGCTCGTAACCTTGCAAGCTCCCCGCAACAGCAGCAAGGGGAGAGAGTCGTGGCAACGCCGAGATCTCCCAGGGGACCGAAACCGGCGCGTCCAAGACCCTCACCCTACGTATCAGGAGGGAGGTCTCCCTCCTCCACCAGCTCCAGCCCGACCATGGGCGAGGAAGCGAAGTTCAGCCCGTGGGATGCGACACAGAAGGCCGCGGAGAGGATGCAGCGACCTGCCTCTAAGGATGACCGCAGCATGTTCACCAGCACTCCCCCGCCACAGCAGACTCCACCTCCACTACAAGGCTGTCCGCGCTTCCGATCTCTGGCAGTCAAGAAAGCTGCTGAGGCGATCGCGGGGAAGTCTGACGACTGTGCTGATGCGAGCAGCAACAGGGAAGGAAATGTGGGCTTGCAGGAAGGCAACACCCCAGAAAAGATTGGTTGTCACAAGGACGCGGAGGAGAAGAGAGCTGGTTTTCACCGCTAGGCTCAAGCTGGTTGCTTGACGCGTGCAACTCTTCTGATTCAGCTCGTGCAAGGACGAAAAGACGACAACAGTAGAAATGACAAACAAGGAACGAGCGAGCAAAGCTCTCCTGAAGAAACTACTGCTGCTGATTCTGCTCCTCCTACTCCTTCTGCTCCTGCGTCTTCTGGAGCATCGGTTGTTGAAGGTGTGTGTCGTTCCTGGATGAATCTTTCTTGACCTACCATCCAGGTGAAAGATCAAATCACCCGCAGAGCGGCACTGCTGGACAAGATGGTGGGGAAGTGCTGGAGGAGGAAGAGGCAGACGAGGAGGAAACAGCCCAGCATGACGGGGGGAGCATCGGGCTCGCGTCAGACCTGCGCAAAGAGCAGGTGAGGAGCTCCGATGTGCGAGACTGAAAGTCCTGACGAGGCTCCCGTTGCAGGAGCGAAAGCCGATCGTGGGGAAGATCATGCTGAAGGGGAGGAAGGAGAAGAAGGACGGAGGGGCGATGCCAACCCCTGTCGATCTCTTCCAGTCACCCAGTCCTCGACCCTCCGCCTCGAGCTGTCAAAAGCTTCAACCGCCAGGTCAGGGCCGTGGAGGTTCAGAACCTGATATGACGGTGCCACCACCCCCTCCTCCCCCTCCCCCTCTCTCTTCCTCAACCGCTACGCTCCCCCGTCCTCCGCTGCCTCCGCCTCCTCCTCCGCCTCCTCCCTCTCTAGTCAAACCCGCCGCTGGGAAAGGCTCGGGGGTTGGCCCTCCCCCTCCTCCCCCTCCCCCTCCTCTTTCTGGTCCGGGACAGACCAAAGGTGGGGGAACCGCTTCTCCGATGCAGGACACAGGCAACAAGATCAGCAAGTCGTGGGATGTGATCCAAAAGTATCAGTTCATCACCAAGTGCATGAATGGGGAGGGGAGGGGGGAGAGCAGGAAGAAGGCTTCCAGCTCCAGGAAGAAGCTGGTGAAGTGTAAGAGCAGCCCCGAGAAGGAGCTGCTGAAAGAGGACGAGGCGTCAGGGTCCAAGGAGAGGAAGGAGCTAGTCAGGTCTCAGTCCATGTTGTCGGTCAAAGACGAGCTGGAGGGAAAGAGCACGTACATGAGACAGGTACTTCCGTCCTTCAGCCCGACTCCTCCTCCCCCTTCCCACTCCTTCTCCTCCTCCTCCTCCTCCTCCTCATTTCCCCTCTCCTCATGATCATCATCCCCCACTCCTCCTCCCCCTAATTCCTCCTCGTTCTCCACTTCCTCGCATGCATCCTCGTCTGAGCCCGAACAGGTTATGGAGGATCGCAAGATCTTCGGCGAGATGATAGAGGATCTCATCCCTCAAATCGAGGAGTTCGAGTCCGACGACTTCGAGGACCTGCAGCTGTTTGTTCAGGAGGTAACATGCTGTCCAACATAACTCTCCCCTCTCCCCTCCTTTCCTGCTTTCCCCCTCCTCCACCACCATCATGTGCTCTCCACCCCTGCGGTCCTACTCAACACTCGTCCCTCCTCGCTCCCCCTCTTCTCCACCCTCCCCTCCTCCCCCATCAGGTTCCCACCCCACTCCTCAATCCTTCTCCCTCCCCTTCCTCCCCCCCTCTCACTACCTACCACAACCCCCACTTCCGCTGAGCTCTTCCAGGTGGAGAAGCGTCTCTCCCTGCTCGTGGACGAGCGCATGGTCCTCAAAGGTTTCGCTGCATGGCCGGACAAGAGGATGGAGGTCCCCTTCCTCCTCCTGCCTCGCATGCTCACGCTGAAACCATCCCGCAGGTGCTGCGGGAGGCGAACGGGAGGATGCAAGACTTGAAGCAGCTCAAGGCCGCCATGGATCCCTTCGGCTCTAAGTGGATCAAGAGGAGCTCGCTGGCCGACGAGCTGCAGGCCGTGGAGGACAAGTTCGCGTCGCTGCAGACCACAGGTGGAGATGCTGCCTGTCCGTCCTGCCGCTGACGCCTCCTGCCAGTCGAGTGGTACGCGAGAAGCGAGGAAGAGCTCAAGAAGAACTTCGCCAAGCACAGGGTTCCCTTCGACTTCCGCATCCTCCTGGAGCTCAAGGAGGTGGCCGTCTCCCTCGCCAAGTACAGCATGCAGCGGGTGCTTGGCGAGATCCGACCGGCGGGGATGGAGGGCAAGCAGGCATGCCATAGGATGCAGGTGAGATGCAGCATGACCCTTGACCGCTGCTGACGAGAGGAAGCAGATGCTGCTGCAGCATTCCATCAAAGTATCCTCACCTCTCTCAACCTCCTCTCCTCCCACTGACGTTCGTTCTTCTTGCAGTTCGCCTTTCGCTGCCACCAGTTTGCGGGAGGCTTCGACGAGGAAGCTTCAGCTCTGTTCGGACGCCTTCATGACGAGTTCACTGCGATGATGCAGAGCGAGTCCTGATGCTCGTCGACTTTTCCTCTCTCCCTCTCCCTCTCCCTCCCCCTCCCTCCCTCCCTCCCTCCCTCCCTCCTTCACTCTAACCCCATCCATCGCAATCCCAGCCTCTTCTTTCCCTCCCTCTATCCATCACTCGCTTTCCCTCCTTGTTTCTTCGTTTTTCCTTCCTTCATCCCTGTCTCTTTCTCTTGTTATTCTTTTCCCTTATTCATTGTCGGCACCTTGTGCCCCATCAGTCTTATTCTTTGTGTTCGATGTCACAAGTAAAAGATTTCGTGCTTCCTTCGGTTATTGATTCGCTTTTCACCATGCCTTCCTCCTCCTTTTGTCATCTTACCCTCCCCCTCC
>NW_005434639.1:86081-103760 GCF_000315625.1 Guillardia theta CCMP2712
CGTTCTCCGCCTCTACCTGCTCGCTCCCACTATCCATATTTTTTCACCCTCCGATGGTCACATGAACTAGTACCCCCATATTTTCGATAATATGCATGACATTGAAAGGGTGGGTGCGCCTACGGGCCGTCCCTGACATGTCCGACAACCTTGGCGCGCCTTCTGCTCCTTGCTCCTCCTCCTCCGCCTCCTCCTCTCCCCTTCCTCACCCAGCATGGTGCTCTCAACCCTCCCGCGTCCTCTACCCACCAGCTCACTCTTCTTCCCTTCTCCACTCGCGCCCGACAGCCCATGCTTCCTCTTCCGCAGTCTCCCGCACTCTCTCGGATCAGCTCACCGCCTCTCCTCTCGTCTCCTCCTTCCCTGTTCCAGCACAGGATCCTTCCTCTCCTCCTCTTCCTCACCCTGCTGCTGACTCCGTCTCAATTGGCCTCTCTCTCTTCGCTCCAGAAGTCCGCACCCAGAACAAAATCGAGAACTTCCGTGGAGCAGGGAAGACAGAAGGGCCCCGGACTCTCTTCAACCTGGTTGATGATGATGCTCGAACTGGCAAGGGAAGCATTGACAACGAGCATGAGAGCGCGGAACCGTCCTCGCTCTTCGCAGCGGGAACCGATTGCCTGGCGCCCTTCACTCCGGCGCAAGAAGAGGTAGCAGAGTGGAAATTCCCGAGCAAAGAGAACCAGAGAGGAGGAGTTTGGCTGATAGGGAGCAGAGTGAAGCTGTACTGGGAGGATGACGATGAGTGGTACGAAGGCAGAGTGCTGGACTTCATCTCCACACCTCAGCACGACAGTCATGGACAGTTCGGGTGCTTGCACAAGATCGAATACGTAGACGGGATTTTCTCAGAAGTGATCGATGAAAATACAGTCTGGCAGTATCTTGCAGATGCGAAGACGATAAAGAAGCTGAGGAAGTACAACGAGCAGCGACAGTCTTCATCGGCAGCTGCAGCCTCGACATCAAAACCATCCAAGTCAACTGAGCGGTGACGGGGAATCGAGGGGTGGAAGAGGGAGGATGATGTTTGAGCAGGAAGGAGCGGCGGTCTGATCCGAAGAAGAAGGCCAGGAAGGAGGGGAGAGGAAGGGAGGGGGAGGGGGGGGAGGGAGAATCAGCGCAGCAGACGTCCCAGGGAGAGCGCAGGTTTATACACGCATGCTTTCTTTCTCATGAGCCCTGAAGGAGATGTTGATATGAGCAGCTCAAGATGTTCCCGGACGAACATAAGCTTTCATGAGTCTGACTGTGAAGCCTTCGAGGTCTGTCCTCCCTCCTCCTCATCCTCCTCCTCCTCCCACTACTCTTCCTCCCACCTTCTTCTCCTCCTCCCACTCCCACTCCCCCTGACGCATTGTCTTCCTCGTGCAGTCCGACGAAATCTTCGCGCCCAACAAGGTGCAGAGGTGTTTTGTCGATGCTTGTAGCTGACGAGCAGCAGCGCAAGAGGGGGAGGAGTGAGACGTCCAAGAAGAGTCAACCAAGAAGCTGCTCTCCCTCCAAGGGATCAACGGCCTCCGAGCCTGCGCAGAACTTGAACTCCTTGAGGAAAAAGGTGAGTCAGAACACCAACAACAATGCCGTCAACGTCATCATCATTATCATCATCATCACCACCACCACCACCATTGACATAGTCACCAACATAATCATCGTCCTCCTCGTATCTCGACCAGCAGCATGATAAACATCACCACACCACCATCACCATCGCCGTCTCTTTCATTTCAGAATAGAATGCCATAAACTGACTGGTGGGCGGTGAACAGAAGCTGCATGTCAAGTTGGGACGTCACAAAGTCCACAAAAATTTCCTGTACGACAGTATTGACCCGCTGTACATGGGATGCAGACTCGAGCTGAAGGAGGAGGGAGGATGGAGAAGATGCAGCGTCATCAAGATCTTGAGCGACAATCAGACAGCTCGGCTGCTCTTGGACGACGGGCTGACGGTGCGGCAGGGGGAGCAAGAGCAAGAGCAGAAGGAAGATGAGAAGCAGAACGAGGAGGAGGAGGAGGAGGAGGAGGAGGAGGAGGAGGATCAGAAGCAGGAGGAAGAGGATCAGATGCAGGAGGAAGAGGAGGATCAGGAGGAGGAGGAAGTGCTGGTGGTTTTGGTGGTGGTGAGATTTTCTTTGTGGCAGGAGGTGGAGAGAAATTTTTACCCCTACGAAATGCACAGGGCACCGCCGACGGGTCTCTACAACCTTGCGGGAGACTTGAGGTATCCACCCGCCTCCTGCTGTCGGCAGAGGTGAAGGAAGTTTGCAGGCTGCCGCTGGGACTTGACTCGTGGGATGAAATGAGGCCGGGATGTCACATCCGTGCGCTGTTCGACGATGGTTTCCACTACCTCGGCATCATAGTATACGAGAACGCGAGCGAGGTTCCTTCCTCTTCCCTCCCTCCTCCCTCCTCCCTCCTCCTCCCTCCTTCCTCCTTTTCCACTCCTCACTCCTCACTCCTTCTTCCTCCCTCCCCCTTTCCTCCCTCAACGCTTCCTCCGCTCCTCTTGAGCTCCTCCTGCTTCTCCTCATGGTGCTATCTGGTGTACGAAGCTTGTTTTCTCTTCTTCTCCTCTCCATGATGCACTTGCCCATCTTCTCCCCTTTCATCGTCTTCTTCACCTAGCCATACATGGTTCTGATTTTCAGCCAGTGCAAGGACAAGAGGTCGTTTCACATCATTTTCGAGGACGGCGATGAATTCGACGCCATGGTTATAATCGTCCTCCCACTTATGCCATTTTTCCTTTCCTACTCCTCTCCTTCCTACTCTCACGCTCGCCTATTTCTCCCTCTCCTCTCTCCTCTCTTCAACCTTGCCTCTCTCTTCTCCTCTCTCCCCTCTTCTCTCGTCCCTTCCTCCTCTCTCCCCTCTTCTCTCGTCCCTTCCTCCTCTCTCCCCTCTTCTCTCGTCCCTTCCTCCTCTCTCCCCTCCTCTCTCATCCCTTCTCCACTCCTCTCCTTGTCTCGCATGTTTCCTCCTTACTCGTGATCCCTCCCTCGCTCACCACTCAGCAGGTGCCGGACCCTGAGATCAGCCCCGTGCCCCTCTACTGCAGCGAGTGGCTGCTAAGGATGGGCAGCAAGTGGTGGGGGCATCGATACGCTGCTATGCTGCGGGCTGGGCTGGAGGCGAAGATAAGGACAATGGGAGAAATGGAGGAAATAGTGGAGAGAGAGTACCCCCGAGAAGGTAAGAGGAGGGGAGGGGGGGGAGGGTAACCAGGGTACGGGAGAAGGAGACTGTCAGGAGGGGAAGAAGAGGAGGTAGAGGGAGGGGGAAGGGATGAAAGAGGAAGAGAAGTGAGGAAAGAGGAAGAGGAGGGAGAAGGAGAATGGATAAGGAGGAGGAGGAGGAGGAGGAGGAGGAGGAGGAGGAGGAGGAGGAGGAGGAGGAGGAGGATTTCGCTGACATTGGTGGTGAAAAGCCAAGCACGGTCATCACTCCCGTCACTCGCACTTGTCATCGCATCACTCGTCAACGGAAGGCAGTTGGATGAACAGGGACGATCATCACGTGCTCAAGAAGATTCGACTTAGAGAAGATGGCTCTTATATCGCCAAGAGAGACTTGCTAAGATTTGTACGCTTCCCCCCTAAATCCCCTCACCCCTCCCCTATTCCTCCTCCTCCTCCTCCTCCTCTTCCTCCACATCATCATCATCATCATCATCATCATCATCATCATCATCATCATCATCATCATCATCATCATCATCATCATCATCATCATCATCATCATCATCCAATTTGTTTCCTCCACCGCCCTCATCCTCGTCCTGCACTCCTCCTCACCTCTTTTGTGTACCTCCTCCCTTCCTCCTTCCCCTTCATTTCTCGTTTTCTCCCATTCCGGCTTGCAACCTTTCCTCCCTCTCCTTCTTGTGATAACCACAACTGCTACCACTGCCAGCTCCTTCCTCTTCTCCTTCCTCTTTCCCATTTCTCTCATCACCGCACTTCAATGTCGTCCCCGCCTCTTCCTCTTCCTCCCTCCTCGCCCTGCTGCCCCTCACTCCTTGTTCGCAGGTCAAACAACGGGGAGGAGTAGCAGCGCTGGATGAGAGGAAGGGATGGCACGAGGTGGTGAAGCTGCTGCGGGTGAATCATCCCAACATGGAGGAAGCATGCCGGCTCCTGCGATCCTGGTCGCTAGAGCCCAAGAACCACTTCCACAAGGATCATGATAGGGGCGGGAAGGAGAGGGAGGGAGGGGAGGGGAGGGGGGGCGGAGAGGAGAAAGAGGTAAGTTTCATCCCCCGCTACATCGACTGGGGGAGAGAGCAGGTACCTACCTGCCTTTACGAGGTCCACAAGAAGATTCTTGTCTCGATCTTTCCGCCAGAGCTCATCGCCGATGGGGAGGTGCTGAAGCATTCGCAAGCCTGGAAGAAGTGTGCCCTGATAGGAAACGCCTGCTCCAAGAAATGCTCCTGCCCCTTCACCACCGCCGAGGAGCTGCATGACGGCATAGAGCGACAGCGGGCAGCGAGGAGGAGAGTCGGCGACGAGGACAGGATGGAGGAGGAATTTGTGCAGGAGGAGCGTAGCAAGGGCAGGGATCGCAGATACCAGTTCCAGCCTGCAGACTGCAACGACTTCCTGGTGAGGTTTAAGGCAGCAGAAGATGAGGAGGAGGAGTCGGCCGACGAGGACGCGCCCAATGACTCGGGCTACAGCATGCAGAACCCCTTCGTCGACCCCTACATGTACCACCGGTGCTGTGGAATCACATTCCTGCGCAAGAAGGACCTGGTCCTCCACTGGGAGAGGCGGCACAGGGACGGGGTGGTCCCTTGCGACCAGGGGTACGAGGAGCTAGGAAAGTCTTCTCGCACCAGGATCAACATGTTCGGGCTGGGGCGGCCGATGGTGCTGAAGCAGGCGGAGCTGACGCTCAGCACAACCCCGGCAGATGTGCTGGTGTACAGGAGCGATGGAGGAGACGGCGAGATGAGCAGGCAGGGGACGGGGGGGAAGAACGGAAAGTTCCTGTCCTCACAGACGCTGGAAGCACGACTGGGCCCCTTCGCCGGGCTGGTGGCCGACCGTCTCCCACACTTCCTCTTCCAAGAAAGCGAGCCAGCTGGTCCTGACCTCGTCATCCGATAGGATCGAGGAGGGAGAGGAGCGCGTGAAAGGAGAGGAAGAGAGGCAAGGGGAAGGGGACAGAGCCAGGTGAGGGAAGGGAAGGGAGAGCAGAAGACGGTGAAAGGCGAAGCAGATCATACAAGTATGATAGCTATTACTAATTCCGAATCAGAGGGAGGCAATGTAGATACCGATAGGAAGGAGGCCAGAGCTCTAGAGCAATACAGGGACTTCACCCATGATCCTTTCGACGCCTCTGCTGTCTCCCCAGCTATTCCTCCCCTTTTCTTCACACCGAGACCACGCCCACGTGGTCAATCTTGATCTCCACATCCTCCGCACCAGCAGCCCCAGCTGCCTTCCCCTCCCCGCTGAGCTTGCGAACTTGGTCCAGGACCTCGAAGACGCTCGGGCGCACGTCAGGGTCCACCAGGAGGCAGCGGCTGATTACGTCGAGGAGAGCAGCAGAGTACATCTGGTCCCCGCCCTTTCCTGTGGGGAAGGAGAACCTGCCGCTGAGTATGGAGAGGGGGGACTGAGGATCGAAAGGGAACTTGTTGAAGCACATGTTGTAGAGGAGAACGCCCAGGGCCCACACGTCCACTCGCTCGTCGATCCTCTTCCTCTGGTACAGGTCCACCATCTCCGGCGCTCGGTACGCGAGCGTCGTGAACTTCTGAATACGCTCCTCCTCCTCTAGAATGTCCTTCCTGGTCTCATAGACCTGCGCCCTCGTGGTAGCAGAGCCGAAGTCGCATAGCACCAGCCTGACCCTCCCAGGAGAGGAAGCATCCATCTCCCCGTGCAGCAGCACGTTCTCCAGCTTCACGTCCCTGTGGGCGATCGGAGGGCTCTGCGAGTGCAGGTGGGCAACGGCGTTGCAGACTTGACCGAAGAGGAGAAGAAGGGCTTGCTCCGAGAGCACCTGCCCCTCCTCCCGCAGGCGATTCATCACGTCCTGCAACCCGCCGCCAGGATAAAAGTCCGTCAGCAGCAGGACTTCCGTCGCTATCACCCCGCCGGGCAAAGCTATCTTTCTCTGTGCCGAGGATCGGTATCGTACGATGTTGGGATGGAGAGGGAGCGTCTTGAGGAGCTCGATCTCCTCTATCGCCCGCGCCACGTCGTCCCTCTCATGGCAGACTATCCTCTTCAGCGCAAGAGTTCTTCTCCGCTCCAGCATGTCGTACGCTACATGAACGAAAGAGTAACCCCCTTCCGCGATCACCGGCCCAATCCTCACACTCCTTCCTGCGACTTCCACCAGCTCGCCAAACCCGAGGAAACGCGGGAGGTAGCGACGATAGACCGTCTGAATGAGCGAGAAGATGCGACTGAAGCAATTAAGAGCCTCCATGGCTGCTCAGCGCATTCGATGAGCGCAAAAGCACAAACAAATTTGGTCAGATAAAGGGGGGCAAGCTTGGCCGAGCGAGCTGAAATTCGATGGAAATAAGAAGGTTGGAACAAAGAGGAGGACAGAGAGGAGAGGAGAAGAGGAGGATCAGGTTGGGGGGTATTGCATGATACTGGCCCGCACAAATCGAAAGCAGCCAAGCGCTACGGTGGGGAAGAGGGAGGAGAAACGAAGGCAAAAGAAAAGACAGCACGATCAGAGAGTGACTGTGCGGTCTGTGGCCTCTGACAACGAGGACGAGGACGAGGACGAGGAGGGGGAGGAGGACGAGGAGGGGGACGAGGACGAGGACCAGTCTGTTGTGGCAGGGGACCCGGCAGGCAGGGGGCAGGAGACAGCGGGGAGGGAAGAAGGGGTACTAAATTGGGGCAATTTTAGGGTAGACCTGACCGGAGGGTGAGGAGATGGGGAATGTATGGGTACTTATTGGGGAAAGAGGGGGTACGGTTGACCACCCTTACCCCTACAACCCTTCCAATAACCCCTACCATCTCTATAGGCTCAAAAAGTACCGGTCCATCTAGTCAACGGCAACCGTTGATCGGCCATGCGGCGCGAACAGCGACAGACGATGTCGTCGTGTCCTGCTCCTCCTCTCGTCCTCTTGTGCCGAGGATCGAGAGGATAAGAGAAGACGAGGAGGAGAGAAGGAGAGGAGGAGAGGAGGAGAGGAGAGGGGGAGAAGCGGGAGTTGTTGAATGGCAAGCGCACGGCGGATGAACTTCGGAAGAGTACTATTCCAACCGTCGTTTTAGAGCATGATTGACTCTGATAGAATCTCTAGGAAAGCTCAACTGAGCAAGGAGCTTGTCAATGTGATCTGGTCTAGTCACTGACATTTTCAATGGGCTCAGTCTCCACCTTTCAGCCAGAATGTCGACAGAGCAGAGAAAAGCTGCTTTGGTGCGACTGGGGTAATGATGAAACTTGAGCCAATAACTCGCCATGGGACTGACGATCTCCTGCTAGATACTTCGGCGAACCTTCCTACACATCCATCGGAGAGCCTTATGACAACAAGGGCAACAAAGACGAGCGATCAAGTAGACCCTCTGCCATCGGGCGCTGCTGTTATGACTTAGTTTGCAGAGGGGTTGCAACTCCTGGGTACCATCTCGAAGAAGGGCAAGTACAGGTTGGCGCGTGATGGAGACGTCGACGTTGGAGCTGATATGGATCGATAGCATGATCAACGGATACTTCGATTCCAAGTACAACGCCGTGGGCTGTGGAGTTGGTTGCCCTTACACGACATTGGACAAAGTACAAGCGTGAGTGCCGGAGAGCAGAAAGTGTCGAAAACTAACGTTTGATCTTAAGGCAAGAAAACCTGGCTAAGAAGAAACTTCAGATATCTGTCAGCCTCTGCCTTCCTACGTCTCGGATGTGACGCCTCGTGTGACAGGAAAACCCATGGAGGCCGGCCAACCCTTCCAAGAAGGCGGGAGGAACCGGGTTGGGTAACCGAGGAAGTCATTATGGTACTGTCAACTACATTGGGGCGAAAACTCCAGCGTTTCCCTTCGGTGGAAGGATCGAATACGTGAGTTGCACACCAATCCTCTTCCACTTTGTCTGCTGCCGCCACCTTCCCTTCCTCTCCCTCCCTCCATCGCTCGCTCGCTCCTTCAGTGCAGTGCCTCTTATGAAGAGTCCCCAGGTTCCGCAAGGAACGATGGAAAAGCTGAAGCGATCAGACGTTCATCATGATCCTCCCAACATCGTCACCAACCCAATCAAGCGCGGAGGGTTCGGCTTCGCCAACAACACTATCGGAGTCCCTCAGAACGCTGGAGAAAGGCGTCAGTGGATCCAGCAAAGTTGCTATTTCTATGCGGCCGATCCCTACGATGGAGCCAGGCGAGTTTCTCGTTGGTTCTGCATGTGACTGGAGCATCTGAAATCCCAGCAGAGAAAGGCGCAAAGAGGAGCGGGAGAGAGCTCCCAAGAACGTGAGCGATGCTCCCTTCAGGCCGGCAAGTTACGCGTTCCATGGAGGTGAGAGAGAGGAGACGGCAAGGGCTGAAACCAAGGGAGCTCACCGGCTGATTTTCTAGGTCCTGGCCGGTGGGTGGGAACGAAAGTTGGAGACAAGAAGAGCTACGGCGGACAGGTAAACTGCCTATCGTTACCCTCCTCCGTTCGCCTCCCTCCTCGCCTCCCTCCTCTTCCCCCTCGTCCACCTCCGTTCTGGCTCATGCTTGGATGGCAGATCAATCCATATCCTGAGTGGGTAGCCGATCCCTACATGGAGAAGAAGCGAAGGTGAAGGGACTAGGAGAGTCAGGGCGTGAGTGACGGAGAGCGGCAGAGTTGTCTCAGAGGCTGAAGCCTCCCGCGAGCCCTTCCGGCCTTCAAACCCTTCCAAGAAAGCTGGGTGCGTTCAGTCGCTTCTTTCCCATCAAACTTTCGCCCTCCCTTGCCCTTGTCCCAAGCTCTGTTTACCTTGTACATGCCATCTCCTAGCCCCTCACTCGCCGTTGTGTTGCAGACCCGGACTGTGGGCAACGCTGGGGACCAAGAAAGGAGGACTGATGCACAAATTCCCCGAGTACAAGGAGGATTTCTTCGGGAACAGGCAGATGATTGAGAAGGAGGAGCGGAAGAAGTTCAGAGAGTTCCAAGAGAAGGTCAGATCGTTTCTTGTTCGCCTGCAACATCCTTCTCATATTATCCTGCAGATGAATCGCCCGGCATTTTCGGCGACGGTGCCCGCACAGCCGAGGTAGGAGGGAGGGAGAGGCGGAGAGGCGGAGGATAGGAAGAGCTGAGAGGAGCGGCAGGTCGACCAGGACAGTCTCCATCTTCAAGATGAACATCAAGATCTAATCTTTCTCGTTCGTACGCAATTCTTATCCCCTCCATAGGACAGCTCGCAATCAATGTAAATCAGAACAACTTCTATTGATATAAGTATAATGAAAAAAGGTCAATCTCAGCCCATCGCTCGCTCTCCCCTCGCTCCCTCCCCCTCCAATCATCAACATCCATTCTTACCTCCCCCCCTGCTTCTCTGCTCCTCCTTTCACTCCCCCATCCCTCCTCCTTCATACAAGTATCGTCCCCTCAATGTCCATTCACAGTGAAGCGAACTCGCATACTGTCTCTCCAGATAAAAGGCACATTAGCGGGCCACCTACGGTGTGAAGCTCAGCGAAGATCATGACATGTGGAGGGGGTGAGTACGAAAGGTCCAAAGAAGGGGAGGAAAGAGAGAGGACAGAGGAAGGCGACAAGAAATGAGGAGAGGCAAGGGAGAGGATCAAGGAGAGACTGGGGAAGGACGAAGGGGAGAGCGAGGAGGGGATGAAGGAGAGAGTCTCACGGTATCATGTTCCTTCGCTGCGATCTCGGCACTCCTTTAGATCCTACGTCTCTCCTGCAGGCGTCGGTGAGGGATGGCCCGACCGTCCCCATGCAGCTCTCTCAGTCTCACCGCACGGCTGAAGCCTTCGGGGTGGAAGAGACTTGAACGGTTGAGACTTCTCTGTGATTCTTCTCCAGCTCCTCCACTTCGTTGATCTCCGCGATCGTCTGGCATGCAAGCAACATGAGGCAGGCGCACATGCTGTCAAGCGCCTTCACCTTATCCTTCCACGCTTGAAGCAAGACCTCATCGTCGATCGTTTCAATTTCAGGCGGATCTTCAACCATGTCGTAGATCTTCGTGAGTTCCATGGCTAACAACTTTGATCGCTTATTCGCTTCTGTCAAGATTGACTCAACGTCCGTCCGCAGCCGCTTCAACCCTTGAGAGTTGTCAGAGGGTAGAAATTCAGGGCAGAATACTTCTCTCCGTACCTGCCGCATCGTCGGGCACTCCCTTCTCCACCGCTTCTTCAAAGCTCCGAACAAAGATGTCCTCCAGGCGAGCAAGCTCGGGGAGTCCAAGCGTGTTCGACTTGAGCCGCTGCTTGCTGACTGACTGCATCCTTTCTGGGTCAAAGCTTCACGGCTCCTTCACTGATGGCACTGATAACACTCATCATCTTTCTATTCACAGAGGAGAAGGAGAATGTTGACAAGGAATGAGGAGATCATCAAAGAAACGTCAGGATAACTTCAGAGGCCTCAGCAGTATGAAGGCTTTGATCAGGGTTTGACTGTGCGGCTCTTAACTATCCCATCTTATCTCTATCGTGACATGGTGCCATCTGGTAATTCGAACATGTGGAACAATACATCTCATCGGGCTCTCAGAATTTCTGTTAGCACTCGCAGACTCCTACTTTGAATGTCTGGTGACCTGGAATGTTGTCGAACAGATGTTCAACCATGATTGCTCATGGCTGCCCTTCTAAGTTCCTCTCCTTCTCCCTAATTCTCTCATTGTTGCTCCTCTCACCCTGCTCCCTCCCTCTCTCTGCCTTCCCTCCCTCCTACAACCTTTCCTCCTCCCTCCCTCCTCCCTCCCTCCTCCCTCCCTCCTCCCTCCCTCCTCCCTCCCTTCCCCTTGCCCAGCCTTCCAGCATCAAACTCCGACCGTTACATCTATGGCTGGGCTCCACAACGGCCCCGGTGTGCCCGATCATGGCCGCTGACTCAGTGAGAGGGGCCGGCGCGGCCGGGCCGGTCACCGAGTCCGCGCTCGGCGCGGCCCGCCGGGCCGGTGACTGTGACCCGGTCGGACCCGGGCAACTAGTCACTCGGACGGTTGAAAGCCTCAGTCCGACCGTACACCGGGCCGTGTCAACGTGTTCAGACGCCGGACGGTTGCGCCGCTTCCGCAGTGCTGGCCGCTCATCGGCTCGGTTGAGGGGCATATGCCAGGGCCTGCATCAGGGCCCCCCCGGCAACAGGGCCGGTAACAGGGCCGGTATCAGGGCCGGCATCAGCTGCGGCATCAGCGCCAGACTCGGAAGGGGATGAGGGCCGCTGGGATCGGAGGCTTCGCCGGATCAGGATCGGAGTTCTGCTGGTAGCTTCGGTCGTAGCGACGACATGGAGGCGTCCAAGGTGAAGGCAAAACTTCATGCGCCCGCACTGCTCCTCCCCTCCTCCACTTCCAAACACTTGTCAGCTCTACCTTCCCTCCCTCTCCCCTCCCTTCCCAACCCTTCCCCTCCCTCTCTCTCCCCTCCCTTCCCTCTGAGGTGCGTGCACGGTTTGACCTGCATGGGATATAGGGAAGAGGAGCCGCCTCCGACCAGCAGGCGAGGAAAGGGCCCATCCGATACACCGGCATAGTGATAGCATTGGACTCAAAATACCTGGGGATCACATCGAAAGAGCATGCGCTGAGCAAACAAGACGAGATGTCGACCATGATCGCTCACGCCTTGCAGTGCGAGGTCAGTCATACGGTTGTGATGCATGCCTGTTGTGACCGTACAACTCGAGCAGGAGCAGTGTCAAACAGATCAGATCATGGTCAAGGCGGAAGACGACGCCATTCTTGTCACGATGCTCGATGCTGTCGGCCCTTCCGCCAAGTCAGCCAAGGTTTTGAGCCAGGAGCTGCTGATGCAAGCCTTCAACCCGATGAGCGAACTCTACACGTGAGCGAGGACCCTGGAGGGAGATGGCGGCTGGAGGTGATGGCGGATGTCACAGGGTAGCCAAGGAGCTGTTCAAGGAGAAGAGAGGGGCGAGGAGTGAGGTCAAGGCAAGCCAGTCAGCGTCCATGCTCGTGGAGAAGTCAGAGTTGGATCAACTCTCTCAGCTCGTGAGATCACTGTTGACTGACGGTCGCACGAGTGACGCTGTCGTATGCTGTACCAACAGATGAAAGACGCGACTAGTCTCTCCTCCTTGATCGAGCTTGAAGTCAAGGAGCTGCGAAGTCAGCTGGGTTCATCTGTATTTCAGGTACGAGGAATGAGTCAGCGAGATATGAGATGACTTGACCTGATTGCTTGACAAGGCGAATGGATCTCAAAACGCTCATCATGGTTCTGATCTGCAGTCAAAGCTCTTGGAGTTTGAGAACGTAAGTTAATGTGTTTGTTTTGCATCGCATCAACCACCACCGTTGACCCATGTCGACAGGAAACAGACGTCATGAAGAGGCTCGAGAGTCTTCGTGAGGTTTCTCATCAACAGAGTCAGCATCGCGCTACCATCTTGTCCCACTTCGAGCGAGCTCTGGTTCGCTGACGCTCGCCTCTTCCTGCTCCTGACCTGCTCCCCTCAGGCCGACACTCAAGCTGACCTCAAGGCAAAGTTCGCTCGCACGCCAGATCATCATGGCGACCGGACGCAGGAGAAGTTTGCATACTTCTCTGATCCGCGACACAACTCCAAGCATGAGACTTACCCGTCATTCTTCAGGTGAGAGTGAGAAAGCACGTCAGAAGTCGCTCTAGTCGTTGATGACTCATTGCAGCTCACCGTCCGTGTCAAACATCTCGAGCATTCGAAGGCGCCCCTGGAGCACAGTAGAGGAAAGCAGCGAGCGGTGAGCATAAGATCTCGTGTCATGGTTGTGTGACAGACGGCAGGCAAATCTTGAAGGCCAAGTTGCCGTTCCGCACCGAGTGGGAGCACCAGCAGGACCTGGCTGATATCAAGCAGAAGCTAGACGAGGTCATTCCCTCCTCTAGATTCCACGACCGATCGCAGAAAGATTCCAAAGGTGACTCTGAGTTCACCTCCTCCCCGTGCTGAGCGTGTGCTGCAGACACGAGGCCGTCCAAAGATCCACATCGTGACCCCTTGCCTGATGAGAAGCAGGAGGATACACAGGTACGAGTGGGAATGACCTCTGCGCGCTCCTTACTTCAAAGCAGGACGATTTCTTGCAAGTAGTCGATGAACGCGTCTCCAAGCTTCTAGGAGCTCTTGACTCAGTGCGAAAGTCTCTCTCCCCTTCCAAATGAAAGGACGGCAAAATACGGCGATGTTCAGACTCGTCGCATGTCATGTGCTGTCAGACCTGAAGACAAGTTTTGACTCGGGGTGAGAGACTGGAGAGCTCTGGAGGTGCAACGAGCTCAAGGCCTCTGGTTGTGTATGGATCATAAGGAGGACGCTAGGCCTTGCTCTGCTTATCGGCTACCTCTAGATGCGTTAGAGGATAAGAATGCAGGACAACCGAGATCGCGCGTTCCTGCTGGCTCCTTGTTGGAGGAGGCAACCTGCTTTTCCCCTTTCGTTTGATAAAAAGCTTTGAGTGTTTTCACCACCTTTAACTTGTATCACGACACTAGACTGAGGACCCTCAGTTAAACTGAAGCACAATCGCCGCCGTGTCATCAAGTTTGCCGCCCGTCCATGACTGTCAGCCATCAAGAATAGACGTGTGAGGAGTAGAAAGTGATAAGACAGACGGTCAGGTACCTTTCCAGCCGCTTGAGCTTCGAGTCCGTAAGGAACGACCACCTGGACAAAATATTCATCGCGAATCCTCCTCCTCCTCCTCCTCCTCCTCCTCCTCCTCCTCCTCCTACTACTACTACTACTACTACTACTACTACGATGCATTACCAGCTCACCGCTACTCCGCCACCTCTTTCCCTTCTCCTCTCTTCCTTGTCGTTTCATACCTGTGGGTCTTCCTGCACCTGGCGAGCATAGCCGACAAGGGCCTGGCACATGGCACGTCAGAGCGGCAAGCGCTCATCCTTTCCATCTACTGACCTGTGCCATGGCGTTGGGTCCCTGGCCCTCAGTAGCTTCGAGGAGGTCGATGATTTGACTGTCGTACACGTTGTCGTACAACCCATCGCTGGCGATGATGACGATCTGCAAGCGAGGTTCAGAGTCCATCCGCGCACTGGAGATCGAGCATACGTCTCCTGAAGCAAGGGGAACACGGATTCTCGTAGCGAGGTCGACGGTGTCTGTTTCAAAGCATCAGCTGCGAGCACCGGCAAGACGGAGGGGAGGGGAGAGAGAGACCTGGGCTGTTGCCTCCAAGTTGGAAGGGGCAGTTGAAGTAGTGCATCTGAGCTCAAGTCAAGCTTGTACAGGCACGCGAGACCTTCTCCTCCTACCTGCGGGACAGTCTGATACACCACCTTCATCTGCCCATCCTGCCCCTTGCGGACCACCTTAATGCCTTCAACACATCCGTCATGGCGGGAGATAGGGCGCGGCAAGGTCCCGCAGGATCACCTGAGTCTCCCACGTTCGCTCCCTTGAGGATGGTGTACCCTGGCTCTGACTTAGTGTCGACAGACACCTGGACGTCAAAGTGAACGAGGAGGAGGAGGAAGGGAGCACAGAATTCGCTCACAACGCAGGCGGTAGAAGATCCTACGGTCAGGGCGTCGTTGAGAGCACTGTAGGCGCCGTCAAGGGCCACCAGAGGATCGACCTGAGCAGAGTGAGAGAAGGAGGTGATAGCCAGTAGCCTTACAGCCTTCTTCTGCTCCCTCTGGCGCTGAAGAATGCCGTAGGTAGTCCCAGAGAGCTGGTAGGAGTACAGATCTCCGAACTCGCTCTTCTGAGCTCCTGTAACTCCGTCGAACACGCCATAGTCGTAGTCGCCCGCAAACCACGCATCCTCCATGGCGTGACGGGGGTCCGCAATCTCCGACACTCCCGCAGTCCAGGTCAGGGGGCCGGTGCTGACCGACGTGAGCTGGGGGGCCATGTTGGGAAGGTTCGCCTCCTCTGCTCCGATGAGCTTCTCAGTCGCGCTCTTGAAGGCATCGAAGAAGCCCATCCTGAGGGCGACGTGCCCCTGTCGAGACTCCCTGAGAGCAGGGCGAACGGACTTGAAGGACGCGGTCGACTTGGCAAGCATGGGCGAGAGCCCATGAGGGGCAAGGAATGCCTGCGAATAGAGAGGACAAGGGGAGGTAAGAGAAAGACCAGGATTACTTTCATGCTCAAAAATATCCACTCTGAATCCTAACTTGAACTTCCCTTATCAATACATCAACCTCGTTTTCATTCTCGAGTGAAACGTCACAAAATGCAACATCTCTTCAAAGTGCCTGTGCATTCCGAAAATGACCTCTACCCCTACTCATGTTCGCTTCTGTCTATGTATCAATATATTCTCATTCCATGATTGGATCCTCCTCCTCCTCCTCCTGGTCCTCCTCTCTTCATATCCAACAATTTTGCCGTGTTGTTCAGAGTCGATCAATGACAAATGCTAAGATGCTATCTATGACATGTTGATCCATCTTCAGCCGCAACATTTTCATCATCACATCAAACAGAAAAACTTCTGACTTTCTTTCTACATCTTCATACCTCTGTTCTTGTCGCCATGGTCGCCGCCACCGCCACCATGGCGATCTTTGCGCGGATCCCTGCCATCTTTTGCAAGCTATACCCCTACCCCTCCTCCAAACCTATTCCTTCCACCCCTATTTTGACCACTTACTACCCCGCCTTCAGTATGGTCCCACTGACCCCATCGAAACTCACCCCCAAATCGTATGCTTATGTCAGGAAAAGGGGGGTAGTGCTACCCCATGTCAATTCACCCCCTACCCCATGAATAATTATAACACCGGTGATTTCCCTTCAAAGTAGTACTATAAATCTGTTGAGTACCCGTGTAATTTTATCAAGTACCCCAATATATTTACTACCCACCTTCTCTGTACCTCGCTTGACCACGGGTGGTTTTCATAGACTTGGTATGGGTAGAGGTTGACTTCAGATGATCACGGAGGGAGTATTGCGCACGGGTGGGGGTCACCAAGTTTTCTATCATAGGGGTATTTTCATATGAAAATTGCTGTCTAAATGAGGGGTGTACAAGTCTTCCTTTTATGTGAGGGGGTAGGTGGTGAAAAATTTCCGAACAGGTGGGGTAGTGCTTGTGAGGTTTCAACGGCCGACACACAATGGAGGTGAGATGGGAAAGATGGGCGAGGATCGGGGGAGAGGCGGGAAGCAAGAGGAGGGGAGGAGAGGGAGGAAAGGGAGAGAGAGATACGGCATGATCTCTAGAGGAAGCGCAGTAGATGAGATGAGGAAGAGATGGATGAATAGAGGAATCACTGGGTGGTTTGTACGTCGATGGAATAATCGAACCCATGAAGGTAGGAGCGAAGGAGCGAAGGAGGATGGAAGAAAGTAGAGGCAGAGAGATTCAGGAAGCAGAATGAAAGCGAGAGGTGGATGTTTGAATTTGAATTTAGACGGCAATCTTTACGAAATTTCCAGAGAAGTGACAATGACGATTGAGGTGGGAAAGGGGAACTAGTTGATAAGAAGGGTCGAAAACATTTAGAGGAGGAAGAGGAGCTGGTAGATAGCTGCAGAGAAGCAAAAAAATTGTTCTTAGCACTGACGAGGAACAGGATGTCGAAGAGCTGACAGATTCGGCCTGTTCGAAGATCCGAAAATATGTCCAGCAGAAGAGAGTGAGACTTCAAAATGACATATGTTGCGTCGTTGATGAGATCGACTCTGGCGATCTCCTTGATAATGATACCAATGATGATGACGATGCATCTGTCTCTCCCTTTGCAACGATGATTTTGATCGCGGCGGTGGCGCTTAGAAGGGAGGGGGGAAAGGGAAATTTGTGCTATGAACCGCTGGAGTGATTGGGGTCGGGGGCTCCTCTTGAGCTGAAGGCTTCTTCAGGTCAGGCTCGATCCTTTCTTCGAGGCCTACGACAGGCTGCGTCATCGCGCCATCACTCGCCCTCAGTTCTTGCGAGCGCTGAGCGCGGCGGTGAAGAACCAGGTGTACATCTCGCCGCAGGAGGAGGAGGCTATCTTTGCTTCCTTCTCCCGCCCTGATCAGATGGTCAACTATCGCAACTTCTGCGATCACTGCATGCAAGTACAGGTGCTCCCTGCTGTTGCCTCCTCCTCCTTCCCCTCCGCTCCGCTCACATCCCTTGCTCGTCCTTGTTAGAGAGATCTCGAGAAACAGCCCTTGATTCAGCTGGCTGAGGACGAGGCCCCGTCGCGTATCCGCCATAATGAGCTGACGGACAAGGTAGCTTCATCCTAGTCCTTATCTCCTTCCTCCTTCTCCCTCCTCCTTCCTCCTCTTCCTTCCTCTCTCCTCCTCACTCCTTGGCTATCCTCCTCCTTCCTCCTCCTCCTCCTCCTCTTCCTCCCATGTTCTCGTCGACCTGTTCTGCATGACTGGCTGAAAGGACGAGATTTATTTCCACAACACTCTGCTCCCAAAACTTCAGCACATCGCACGTGAGCAAGGTGAGACATAGAGCGCAAGGAGGAGGAGACGGCAAGCTAAGCAGAGGATGCAGGACTAGTTGTCAAGAACAACTTCCTCGAT
>NW_005434639.1:103860-104989 GCF_000315625.1 Guillardia theta CCMP2712
TACGTACGTGTACCCCGACCCCCACCCCCGCCCCCCTCCCCCCTCCCTCCCTCCCTCCTCCTCCTCCTCCTCTACTTTCCTCTTCTCCTTGACTTTCTCCTTCCTCGTCCTTGATCGAATGGATGGTTATGCTCCTTGCTCCCTATCGTCTCGCTCCTCGATCTTGAATCCTTTCCTCCTTTATCTCACGATCTTTCCGGCATCTCATCCTCCTACCATGTTACCTGCTGCCTGCTTCCTCCACTAATTTTATGAGTGCAGGCGAGTGACGAAAGGCCAATTCCTCCGAGGATTGCCAGACAAATTTCAGGTGATAGAGGAGAGGAGAGGAGAGGAGAGGAGAGGAGAGGAGAGGAGAGGATTGGGGAGAGGAGAAGATACGAGAGGAGAGGAGAGGATACGAGGATAGAGGGGAGGTCAAGGAGTGTCAAGCTGATTTTCTATCGGCAGGTCGCGTGCTCCAAGAGCGACGTCGAGATCCTCGTGCAGAAGTACGGCGTGAAAGGTGATGACGGAGGGGGAGGAGGGAAGGGGAGGAGGGAAGGGAATGACAAGATTGTCCCCAGACATGTTTGGGACAACAGTCGATGTCGACTATCACTCGCTCCATTTGGATATCTCAGGTGTCCTGCTCCTGTCCTATTCGTCGCATGCACCTCCTCCGCTCTTCTTCATCCCTTTCTCCCTATCCTCCTCCTCCTTCCTCTCCTGCTCCTGCTCGTTCCTCTCCTGCTCCTGCTCCTGCTCCTGCTCCTGCTCCTGCTCCCGCCTTTAGACAAGGCAGTAGGCTGACTTCAATTCAGGGTCTGACCCTGCGCTGAGCCTGCCGGATGGGTTGACTCAAAGCACCATCGAGCAAAGGCAGAGCCACATGGACGCGATTCCCAGGATCCCCGTCCTATCCCAGCTCGAGCGAAGAGTGCGACAGGTCTCCTCCTCCTCCTCCTCCTCCTCCTCCTCCTCTTCATCGTCGTCTTCCTCCTCCTCCTCCTCCTCCTCCTCCTCCTCCTCTTCCTCCCCCTCTTCATCGTCGTCTTCCTTGTCGTCTTCCTTGTCGTCTTCCTCCTTGCTGTCCTCCTCCTCGTCCTTCGCCTCCTTGCTGTGCTTCCCCTCCTCCTTCTCCTCCTCT
>NW_005434639.1:105673-150538 GCF_000315625.1 Guillardia theta CCMP2712
CCCTCCTCCCTCCTCCCTCCTCCTCCTTCCTCCTTCCTCATGCCTTCCTCCTCGTCTTTCTCTTTCATCCTCATCCTCATCGTCCTTCCTCTTTTCTCTTCCCTCCTCTCTCCTCCGCATCCTGCCCCATCTTCTTACCCTTCACTGCAGGCAGCAAGGCTTGCTAAACTACCTCGCTTTCGTCCGCGAGGTTCCTTTCCTCCCTCTTTCTCTTTCCTCCTGAACCTCCAACAAGGTTCGAGGAAGCCTCCGCAGGAACAGGAGAGTTATCGTGGAAGAAGTTTACAGGTTGGAGGAGGAGGAGGAGGAGGGTGCGTGTTTCCTTATGCTGTCTGCAGCTTCTGCTTCCTCAACACAGGATTGATCGACATGCAAAGACTGTTCGAGGATTTTGATGCGGTAATCCTCACTCCCCTTGCACGTCCTCTCCTTCCCTTCCTTCCTCCTCCTGTCCATCTGTCCGCCTTCTCCCTCCTCGTCCCTTCCACCTTCCCTCTTCCTCCCTCCTCTCTTCCTCCCTCCTCCTCCCTTCCTCCTTCCCTCCTCCTCCCTTCCTCCTTCCTCCTCCCTTCCTCCTTCCCTCTTCCTCCCTTCCTCCCTCCTCCAACCTCCCTCCTTCCTCCACTTCTCGTCATCTTACTCGGAGGGCCGCAGAACTTTCACCCTCGCAGCATGGACGGCTCCTTGTCTTACCAAGACTGCCTCCGAGACCTCGAGGACGTCGGTTGCCCTTGTCTTGCCTCCGCTCCCTTACACCCCAGCAGGGCGTCAGCTTGAGACGAGCTGGTCGAGCTCCGACCGCTGAAGACCTGCTGGACTACTGGGCTATGATCTCATTTAACCTCTCAGATGAGCAGGTGGATTTATGCTCGTTCCTCGCCGTTCCCCTCCCCTCCTCTACTCTACTCCCCTCCCCTCCCCTGCTCTGCTCTGCTCCCCTCCCCTCCCCTTCTCCTCTCTTCTCCCCTGTCCTCTCCCCATCCTCTTTTCCTTGTTGCATAATTCCCTTTCCCGACCTGAACAACGTTGACGTCTGGCAATGCAGTTTGAATTTTGTGTCCGTCGCTCGAGGAGAATATGAGCACGAGAAAGAGAAACGAAAAGATGAAGATGAAGGTAGAGAAGAGAAACGATGAAAGTTGGGATATATGCTGGACTTCTTGACCGATTGAGATGTAAACACGTAACAACTTGTTAATATGTTGATAACACTAGTAAATCTACTCACTGCACTACCACCCTTGGCTCCCATCACTGCATGCTGGGCTCTAGCTCATCAAACTGCTCATCCTCTCCGTTCAGGTCAGGCAGCGCGTCTTCGATCCTCCTGACGTTCTGCTCCACCTCCTCCTCTCCTCCCTCCTCTCCCTCCTCCACCGTCGCTGGATGCAACATGAACTCCCTCGCTCCTCCCCGACTGGCCGTCTGCCATGACATCAGCTTAACTCCAGCTGGAGTCGACCAGGGTCTCACCTGGACCTTGCTGCTCGTGACCTCCGGCTCCAGCTCGGCGAAGTCCGCGGGCTCGGCCATGCCGAACTTGTCGCTGAGGGAGGGGTCGAGAGTCAACTCGACGTCTGCGTCCGGGTTGGGGTAGATGGAGTGGAACTGGAGGGTGACGAGATCTGCTGACGTCACAGGCTCCATCTTGCCTGACGAGCTTTTGCTCCACACAAGGGACGACGCCACCTCCTCCGGCTCCATCCTGATGGAGGGAGGCAGCCGTTCTAGCCCAGCCATGTCCTCCCGTGCCAGCATGTCAGCCTGCTCGTTCTGCGGCTCCTCCTCCTCGTAGTTGAGGAACAGGTTCTCGATCTCGCGCCCGGACATGCGCGCCTCCTCAACCGCAGCGTCTGCCCCGTTCTGATGGACGAGTTTGGTGGTGACCTGAGGGAAGGGGGTCAGAGGCCGTCGGAGCACAAGCTCAGTGCCAACCTGCAGCTCAGGAGTTTCCTCCTCCAGCAGAGGGTCCAGCACCTTGGACTTCATCGAGAGCAGGCTCCTGTAGGCAAAGAGGAAGGCAAGGATGGCCAGCAAGCCTCCGCCCCCAGCAGAGATGGCCAGGATGACTGCTGGCGTCCAGAACTTTGCGCCTCCCTTGACTGGGACAGGAGCTGGAGTCGTGCTGGAAAGGAAGGAGACGGCTGGGGTGGTGGAAGGGGCGTTGGTGGTGGTGGACGACCCTAGCACGTTAGTCTGCTCTGTCGGCACGAGGACGACGGTGTAGACCGAGAAGCTGAGGGTCTTGACGCTGACGGTACCGTTGACAAGCGTCGGTGGGAAGGGGTGCGGGACGAGGACGTTGTCGACAATCTGTCAAGGTCAGGATGTCAGCGCCCAGCAGAGGAGCTGAGAAAAGTCCCCCCCTACCTTGAACACGGCGAGCTGCATACCACCACTCAGCATGGTCGAGTCGATCTCGACAGGGAAGTTCATGGTCACTCCGGGCTCCGGGAAGGTGAGCGGGGAGGGCTGGAACTCTAGAGCCTGAGACACGCTCTGACCCCCTACGACAAGAAAAGAGTCAGAGGTTGCCGCTTCTTCCTCCTCCTCTCCCACACTCACCTTGAGGGACCGTGACCGGAGCCGAGTAGATCGCTACAGACGCCGGCTGGGCGACGGGCCACACGCCGGGAGGAACCTGCATGCCAGCTCCGTTGTCCAGCTTGACGGCTGCTCCGACCACGGGGTCGATACTGACCACCTTCTTGGCTATGGTGTAGCCGTAGCAAGGAGCGCTGGAACTGCATCGGCTGCACTCCTGCACCGCAGTGCTGCTGTTGCATGTGGCCTTGACGAGCTTGTCGCAGTGCTCGCAGCACAGGCTGTCGACGTTCGCTACCCCACTGACAGCAGCGGCGGAGTCCGTGGGAAGACCAGCACAGTCAGAGTTCTGCAAGCACTGGGCTGAGTTCCATGCGCCGGACACGCTACAGCATTCCTCCTGCAAGGCAAGGTCAGCGAACAAGGAGGGAGGAGCATAGAACGTATCAAGTACCTTAGAAGGAGCGTAGCCGTCCTGGCACTTGCTGGGACAACTGGCGCTGGTCATCTGGAGCAAACTGTTCCTGACGACCATGTCTGTGTACAGCTGCGCGTCCTGCTGGGACTTGGAGCAGAGTCGGACGGGCACGGTTCCGCTGCAGAAGCTCGAGGAAGGGACGGTAACGAAGGTCGTGTAGCAGCCGAAGGTGTAGGCCCTCTGTACCTGCCCGATCGCGCTGGTCGTGACCTGACCCTGCGAATGGACAGAGATCTTGAAGGAGGACGCGAGTGCGTCAGTTATGACTGGCAAGAACAAGTCTGCGATGCTCGGGATCTTGACCGTCACCGTCTTCCATGACTGCACCTGACCCGAGAACTTGAGGACGAATGCACTTTCGTCCTTTGACCAAGTTCCTGAGGGAGTCGCCATTGGCTGGACGACGTCTGCTCCCTGCTGGGAGGAGCAAGAGGCCGCCGAGCTGGGGAGCGTGTCATTACAGAAGGTCCCTCGGAAGGGAGGGAGGCAGGTGCAGGTGCCGAACTCGTTGCAGAAACCTTTCTTCTCCAGCGAGTTGCAAGTCGCCGCATCATCGCAGAAATAGGAGCACGTGGGCCCATACCAGCCAGGAGCGCATGCCTCTGGGACTAGGCAGCCGTCCTGCCCTTGCTGGCAACGGCTGTGGCTGACGGAGGAGACAGAGAGGGAGGGCAAGAGCCGTGGATAGCACACTGACTTGGCGGTCAACCCAGTCAGCTGCTTGCTAGCGCCGGAGTAGAGGCTGGGGACAAGGACGTGGACTGAGTCACTCTGGTTGAGGTTGAACGGCAGAGCAAACGCGATCGAGATGGAGGGCGACTGGCCGACGATCGTGGGGTCGAACGACAAGGAGGAGGACAGGACGCCATGGACTGGGAAGACGGTGTCGAAGTCCTGTCTGAGGTGTTCTTGACCTGCCTTCACAACCTCCATCGTGATGCCTGACTGCTTGTCCACTCCTGAACTTGGGATCTGCATGCCTGCCGTGGCCGCCAGGGTGATCTGGACCTTAGACATGGCGGCGAGGGAGCCAGCAGCGACCAGGAAGGAGATGGCAGAGGACTCCAGGTTTGTCTCCCATGTGACGCTGACTAAGGGCGATACTGAGACGCTAAGAGCGACTGCGGGAGTCTGAAGGAAGAACCCTGGAAGGTATACCCTGACTACGTCGGAGACTTGCAGGCCCGGAGGCGAAAGGAAAGAGAATTGGACGTTGAGCCCGACCCCCGATGATCCTGGTGTGATGAGAATGGAGGAATCTCTGAAAAGAGGTTCGAAATGGGTCACGTCAGTGATCAAAAACCTCCTCGTCGTCATCGCAAGCTGCGGGAGGTCAAACTCGATGCTCGCTGCATCCTCGAGCCTGTAGTTGCCCTGCGGCAGGACGTACAATCCTGCTGATGTGGGGATGTGAAAGGACAGAGTCTGGAAGCCCTTGATCGCTTCACTCGTCTTGATCTCGATGTGTTGATTTGAAGAGCTCCAGGAATACGACAAGAATGTGAAGGTATCCGAGGAGTTATTCTCCACAACCAGGAAGTTGTAGTCCTCGAACTTCTGCTGATATCTCCTGTCAAAGAAGTACTTCCTCTCCTCCCACGCGCAGTGGTTGCGCATGTCAGAATATTGCAACCTGCACTGATAGCTCCTCACCCAGTCCTCGTCTCCTTGCATGAAGGGAAGCTGGAGCCGTATGATGGTGCCAGCGGGGAGGTCAGAGTTCAAGTGCACAGTGAGCGACAAGTTAGACAAGCCGGACGAAGAGACTTCTTGGATCACCAGCTCCTCGTTCGAGATGAGAGGAGGAACGGCAGAGGAGTAGGAGACGACGGTGGAGGAGGTCGGTACGAACGAGCTGACGGTGGAGTCAGCCATGGTACCAACGACCATCGTGGTGACGTTGACTGACAGCCCTGTCTCTGGCAGCATTACTGAGCCTGCAGGGATGGTGATCTTGAATTCACCCGCGTACGTCTGCTTGAAGAGGATGATCAGGCCTTCTGACTGGCACAGAGTACCCTGCGAGCACGCCGAGCAGGCGTCGGAGGAGGGGCCCTCGTTCCAGAACCCTTGGATGTTGATAGAGGGCGATGCCTCGAGCGAGATGGACTTGGAGTAGGAGATGAACCCTGGAAGTTGAAGGAAGAAGGCGTCTCCGGCCATGATCTGCTGCAAGGCGACAGTCTGCAAAGTCATCGCCGAGCCGTTCAATGGCAGGGGAGAGTACAAAATTAGCCGGCTGCTGGTAGAGAAGGCGACGACCCTGGCGACTGTGCTGAACGGCCGGGGAGACACGTTCCCGTTGATCGAGGAGATCGAGACTGTGAAATTCTTGTCGTCTTTTGCTACTCCTTGACTTGGAATGGAGATGGACAACGCTGAAGGGATAGTGACGGTAATGAGCGTGCTGGCCGCCACTGCCGATGAGACCTTCATCTGCAAGGTGTAATCAAGGTTACTCCAACTGGACTGCAGAACGCAGCCACTGGGTATGGAGCTGACTGCACCGTTGGTGAAAGAGCTTCCTTCGAAGTTGGGCAGCTTCAGTGCGATCGTATCCCCGACGTCGAGACTCATGGACAGGCGAAGCTGGAGGACGATGCTGACTGAAGTTTTCACCTCCAGCGGGGAGAAGGAGAGGCTGGCAAGGGAAATAGCTCCGACTGGGTTCACGACAGCAAAGGACGTGGCGGGGATGGGAGAGGAATAGCTGAGAACGCTGAATCTGAACTGGTTGTCATTCTTCCTGACCCCATCCAGGGGTAATATGAGCCCCAGGCTGATCGTGAAACGAGCGGCCACATTCGCCAGGACCCTCTTTCTCAGCTGCACGTCCACGTACAACCCAGGAGAGCTGGGACAGACGGAGGAGGAGCAGGCGCGAGCGGTCGCGTTGAAATCCTCCGTCACCATCTGGACATTGCTGAAGGCTCCTTCCTGCTGGAACGATGGCAGAAAGACTCTCACCACATCGTTGACCTCGAGGGCGAGCTGGCTGGTGAACTGCAAAGTGACGTCATTGGCCTGGTTCGCTACCCCGGGAGTCATAGCAAGGGACGTGGTGGAACCGAAGTATCCGATAGGTGCAGATGCGTCAAGAGGCCTGGGAAGCGCTGGACCGAGAGTGGCGGAGCAAGAGATGAGGAAGGAGCTGGTGTCTCTTGGGATCGCCTTGAGGGGACTGATGAGGCCAAACGACGGGGGAATCTGGACGCTGTACTCGACGAGCTGGGGAACTTGCTGGGTGCAAGTTAACGTTAGAGTGAACGTCAGTTGGTTCCACTTCATTACGCCGAAGGAGGAGCCAGCGACGGTCACAGTTTGCAACGACGTCCTAGTGAAGTCCGTGAGGACAAGGTCGATGGTGTCCCCGACAGAGATGTTGAGGGAGTAGGTGAAGAACAGCTGAATCTCATTCGATCCCCCGGCACTGCCCGGGTCAAACTTGACTTGACTGTTCAAGAACACGCCCACTCCTTGTGAAGAAGTGATGGAGGTCGGCTGAACCTTGCCGAACACAGAGTCGATTCCTATCTTCACCCCGCTTGCGTCCTTTTGGATCCCGTTTGCGGGGAGGAAGAATCCTGCGGACTGGGGTATAAGGATTGTGAACAGCGTGTTGGCCAGCACAAACTGAGTGGGGCGGACACTGAGGACCTTGGAGTACTGGTTCCAGGAGCAGGGGAACGAGCAACTGAACCCGTTGATCACAGTGTCGTTCACAGGGAACGACTGAAGGTACAACGAGATGTTAGCCGTGACGTTCATGTTCATAGAAGTCAAAAGCTCGAACTTGAGGCTTGTCGGCTGGTTCGCAACAGGATTTCCGAAGGACAACTTGGCCTGTTTTAGCGCTCCTACACTATACAGGCTGCTGAAGGGAGTCGGCAAGACTGGCCCTGCAGCCGCGTTGGTGGAGATCGTGATGTCTTGTTGGCCATTCTGAATTCCATTAGCTGGGAGTGTCAGCCCAGTAACGGTCAGGGAGACTTTGACTCCTGCTGGTCTGAGAGACGCCAAGACGATGTTGACGACGGAGCTTGCAAGGGCTACCGATGACGTGGCACCTTGTGGCTGGATCGCTGGCGTGCCGGAAAAACCGGGCAGGGCGATTGAGAGTTTCTCCCCCGGTCTGATGTCCATGGACGGAACAAACTCCACCAGCATGTTGGCCTGTTGACCCGCGTACACCAGCTGAGGTGAAGGGAACGAAAGCGACAGGCCGCCAAAGGAGCCAACGGCCTGCACGCTGTCCACCCGATAGGGGCCAGTCTGCCCGAACGAGGCATTGGAGCGGATATAATAGAAATTGCTCGCGTTGACCCCCTGCGGCGGCAGGCGCAGCCCGGCAGCAGCTGGGACTGTGATGGAGATGGGAGAATCCGAGGCTATCAAGGTCTTTGTGAACAAGGCTAGCGTGTCTTGCGAGCTTGTCCAGATGCCATACGACCACTGAAAGCTACTGAGCTGAATGGTTGAGGTCTCGGCAGCGCCAGATATCTTGAAGCCAGGGAGTCCCACGAGGATGTTTTCTCCTTGCTGGATCGGAGCGGAGAGAGAGAAGGAGACGACGACTGAGCTGACCTGACCGGCGACAGGGGTCCCAAAGAGCAACGAGGAGTTGTAGATCTTGCCGATCCTGTTGACCACCTGCACTGGTGTTGGTAGAACCGGGCCGTTGGATGCGTCCGTCGAGATCAACGCTGAGATGCTGGCGACGTTGCCGACCTGTCTGACGTCCTTGATGTACATGTTGATGACTTTCCAGGCTGGTATGACCTTGTTGGGTACTAGCGTGAACTTCTTCGATGCGAGATCCCACGTGACTGAGGAGAATGAACCTGAATCGTCCTGGACCTGATATGTCTTCGAGGTGCCAGAGTAGTTTGTGAGCGATACTTGGACTTTCTCTCCGACGAGAATTTCCATAGTCGCTGTGAAGGCGAACTGAATGTCGATGATGCTGTCGTCGTCAGGGTTTGCAAGGAACCTCAAGAGGGCAGAGGAGAAGCTGCCGAACGGCTGAATGTTCTCAACAAAAAGATCCTTCACCAATCCAGAACGTGAATCCAGCGATAAGGATATTCCCCGGTAGCCCTTGACCAGACCAGCCAAGGGAGTTCGCAACTGAGGCAGAACAATGGTTGTGCTTTGCAAGGCAGCTGTTGCTTGTGGGAACGTGTACGACAACATGGTAACAAAACCGTCAGTCACTTTGGTAGTGAAAACAACCGAAGGGTTCGCAGTCGAAGGCCTTGCTACGGCTTCGAAACCTTGCAGCACTACAGTGATGTTGTCATTTGCTGCAATTCTCATCAGAGGAACCAGGGTGAGGCGGACGTCCACGACTGTGTTTGCAACAGGAAGAGAAAAGCTGACGGAGGTGTCGGAGAACGCGCCTACTGGGAGTATGGAGAGGATCTTGGCAGGCAGGACGGGCCCGGCAGTTGCGTCCGTTGCCATGGTAAAAGTCACATCGTCTCTCACGCCCAAGGCTGGCAGCATCAGCCCCCAACCTGTAATGGTCATCTCCACCTGTGCCTTAGCTGGGACGTCCTGCTGCAAGGTGAGGATAAGATTCGAAGAGTCCTTCTTCCACTCGATCGCCAAGGGGATCGAGTTGGCAGCCACAATGTTCCTTGTGAGATCTGCAAAGTTAGAGTTCCAGGTGAATCCAGGGAGGTTGACGACGACGGTCTCTGCAGCCTTGAGAGCCTGGGAGTAGGCGAACGCAACGTTGAGGTCTGAGAGGGTGGCTCCTGGCCTCGGAGGGAAGTAGGAGATGGCGTTGCTGACGAACTTGCCGAACAGCTGGACCTTTTGGATCTTCGTGGGCTGAATGGTTCCCAACGGAGACCTGCAGGAGAAGGTGAAGACTGAAGACGGCGAAATGCCCTCTGGTGGGGAAATGATGCTGTTCAGTGCCAAGATCACGATCTCCACTCGCTGGGATATTTCAGCTGTCGCTTTCAATGTCACAGTCGGCTGTCCGGTCTTGCTGTCAACGGACCAAAGAGCTGTAAAACTTGACGAGACGTCGAGCTGCAGAGCAGCAGGCAGCCCTGAGGCTCGGGAGAAGAGCGGGAGCAGGAGGGTGCATTCATCGTTAGCCTGGAGGCCACTGACGGGCCAGAACTTGAAGGTGATGTCGACGGGGGAGGAGGCGACTGGCGGAGTGAAGGCCAGTTCCATGTTGCCAGAGATATACCCGACCGGCTCGTAAGACGTTGGCACGGGGAGGATCTTGCCGTCGACAGCATCGATTAGCATCGAGATCGGGACCTGCGAGACCCCGTCCGATGGGATGGTGAGCCCCGCGTCCTTGCCCAGAGTAATGTTGATTAAAATGCTTGCTGGAATGAAGTTGATGATGGAGATGCGCAGAGCCGACTCTCCAGGGACCCACACGGCAGACAAGTCTCCCTTGATGGAACCGAGCAGGAAGCTGGTGACATCGATGGTGGTGGCGCTGGAGGCAGAGGAGGCGTTGAGCGAGAACCCTGGGATAGTCAGCACTATCGTATCTCCAGGCCGGAGGGCGTTGGATAGCGAGAACGCAACTCGGAGCTCCGTGATGGCGTTTGCCACAGGAGGAACGAAGAATATCCTGGGGCTGGTGATGAAAGCTCCTACAGGCTGTACGTTGCTGATCGCGACGAAGTCGGAGTTGCCATACAGGCCTGAGACTTTGATTCGTATCTTCTGATCGCCTCGAGTTACCCCGTCTGACGGCAAGAGCACTTGGAGCTCTGGACTGGACAGGATGTTCACCTGGATGGCTGTGATGGAGTTGGTTATCGCCTTGACGACGCGGAGTGTAAGGAGGGCCGTGCGGTTGTTCCAGGTCGCCACGAGCGACTCATCGCTGAATCCCTGGATAAGGATGCTTGCATGCAGCGTCCAGTCGCTCGAGTTGCATACGGAGCACTGGAGTTGGAAGCCGTTCAGCTCCACCGTGAAGAAATCACCAACGACTAGCGGCCTGTTCACCACGAACGCCATTGACAGGTTAGCAACCTGCCCGGCCTTGGCGTTCTCTCCGAAGACGACGGAAGTGTTGAACACGGCAGCTACCGAGTCGATCTGGACGAAGGGCAGCGGCAGCAGGACTGGGCCGTCGGCGCAATTAGTAGAGAGCGTGTAGTGGTGCAAGGTGTCGTAGGCCATTCCTTGAATCGGGAGGTTGATCCCAGACAATGAGGAGGATCCGTATACTGTTAGCACGACCTTGGTGTACGGCAGCACGACGGCGCGCATCTGAATCGTCAGTGTCTGATTGTCAGTCGCCCAGTAAGCAGCGTTGGTCAACGCGGGAGGGGAAGAGAAGACGGAGTAGAGACCGTTGGCTCCTCCGAAGAACGGCAAGGAGACGAGGACGCGTTCTCCTGCATTGATCAGCATACTTGCGGTGAAGCTGATGGTCACGTTGACTGAGGCTCCTGCTATCTTGGGAGTGAAGCGGAGCTGAGAAGTGCCGAGGAATGATCCGAACAGCTGGACAGCAGCTGAGGGGGTTGACAGCACCTTCCCGTACACTCCTTGGACGACAACTCTGAAACTGTCGCTCGTTCTGCCTGTGATGCCGTCGAAGGGGAACAGAAACCCAAAGTCCGACATGAAGAGCAATCTAACCCGCTGCTCAGCTCCGACCTCCTGCAAGACCTTGAGCGAGAGGGACTGAGAGGCTGGGTTCCAGGCTCCAACATCGAACATTGGTCGAGCTACAGCCTCCTGGTTCAGATAAGCAAAGTCGGCTGAAGGGGCCGACAGGTTGCTTCTCCGGAATCCCGGGAGGTAAAGGACCAGCTCGTCGCCTGCCATGAGACGGAAGTTGAAAGTGAGACTGTAAGTTAAGTTCACAGGGACGCTCTGAAAGGAAGAGCTGGGTAGGAACTTGTAAGTGAGTTCGGATTCCAAGATCGCTCCGATTAGAGAAAGGCTCTCGACCGGTCGGGAAGAAATCGGACTTAAGATAGAGTCCACCCAGAACAAAACCGTTGTACAGTTGCAAGCATTCGTACTGAGACAGTTGCAGCCGTTGTACTTCTGGATGCCAGTGAGGGGAACTTTCAGCCTCTCGGACGCTGGAACGAGCAGAGTCACTAGAGTGGCGGGGTTGACGTCGTGGATGGTGCTGAAGGTCAGGACATGGCTGCCGGCATCCCACGTTGCTGTTGAGTTGAACGTTGAGTTGCTGTAAGACGTGTTGAGCGATGTGAAAACCTTGACGGGAGTTGACAGGTTACGTGAGAACCCTTTGAGCCAGAGGTTGATCTTTGACCCGGCGGGGATCAACTGTGTAGGAGTGAACTCGAAGGTGATGGAGGAAAAGACTCCGGCCACTGGCGTCCCGAAGATCAACGACTCTGAGCGAGCGAAGGAGCCAACGGGAGAGACGGAGAGCAGGGATGTAGGCGGGACAAGACAGGAAGAAGAGTTGAGCGAGATCTTGATATCCTTCTGATTCAGCGACAACCCATTCAGAGGGATCCGGATCCCGCTAGAGCTCGGCACCACCACACTCACTACTCGCCCTTTCGACACGAACGTTGCAGCCGTGAAGACGATCCTCGGGGGGCTGGAGGCCCCGTCCCAGGTGGCCGTAGGGAACATGTCAGCCTCCTCTCCCTGGGTAGCGAAGGTGTAGCTGCAGTCGTTGACCATGCTGCACTTGTAGAAGCCTGGCAGGTGCAGGATGAACGACTCGCGAGCTGCAAGGTTGCAGCTGAATCGCATTTCTACCGTGAAGCTCGCTGGCTCGTCGGAGAGCCTCGGCTGGAAGTCCAGCAAGGAGATCAGGACGGTGCCGACCCCCGGAGAGTGACTGATGGGCTCTTGGTAGACCGGCATGGCGGTAGCGATGGAAATCAAGTTCTGATCGTCGTCCTTGTACAGTCCGAAGGGTCCGATCTCAAGGGCTGACAGGGCAACCAGGTGGATAGAAACATTACCCTCGACGTTCTGCGCCAACAGGAAGGACAGAGTGGATGTGGAGCTGTCCCAAGACGCTATGGGAGCAGGGAGAACCTGCTCGAGCTGCGAGGGGTTACAACCCATCTCCTTGGATTTGAACATTTGAGCATTCAGTCCTACCGCCGATGGTCCTGTCATCCCCTGAACAACCGCGGACACCGTGTCGCCGAATGAAAGGGGCATACCTATCCATGCTACCACCTTTACGGACACCCGAGACCCTCTGTAGTAGCTTGACAAGCAGATTTCCGAGTTTGAAACGACTCCCAACGGATCAGTCGAGACCTTGTAGTAGAGTCCGTCCAGCTTCGCGTTGTATCTATCGAAGGTAACGACGGGCTGGATGCCGTTCATGGGTAACTTGACCTTGAAATCCTTGGAGAGGGTCAGGTTGAACACTTGTTCTGCAACAAGATCCTGCATCGTTGAGACGAAGATCTGGTTGTTGTACCATCGGACCTTGGTGAGCTGGCAGGTAGGATACACCGACACGAAATCCGATTGATTGACCAGCGAGCTCGAGAAATCTTTGACGGTGATGCCCATGACGGTATTGGCGGATATCACGAGGTTTGTGTCCAGCCCCACTGTGATGCCTGAGATGGCGTTGGCGCTGGCTGGATCAAAGGACAGGTGAGGCAGGGATCGGAAGTAGCCGACGGGGGTGATGTCATCGAAGTTGGTATCCGGGATGATGGCAGACGATGTGATGGCAGACATGTACAAGCTCTTCTCACTCTGCATCAGCCCTGTTTCTGGGACTCTGAATCCGATGTCCTCAAAGATTATGACGGTGCTGTACTCGTTCACGGGAACAAGCTCCTGAGCCGTCAACTTCAAGACCTTAGTATCCGCGTTCCATGATGCAAGCCTGATCTTTCCGACACATCTGAGAGGATACTCTTCGCACACGTACGGTTCACTCAAGACCTCGAAGTTGGTGATGCCTTGGTTGACATTTGCAACGCTGAATCCAGGAAGGGTAACAGAAAGAACCTCTCCTGGCTTGAAGTCGATGCTCAGTGCAAACCCGACGCGAAGTCGCACGTTGACGTTGGTCTGTGGAGGAATGGCTTCCAACTTAGAGACGACGACGTCGGCATAAGGCTGGACGATGTCAGAAGTCAGAACTGACACCGCCGGCACTCGCCCAACGGAAGGGATGTACGCTTGAATGGTCAGCGAAGGGTCGTTCATCTGCAGCCCTGCCTTGGGCGTCATGATGTAAGCACTTTTCGGGATCGTGACCTGCACGAGAGAACCGGAAAGGATGGGTTTAGCGACCAGGAGCATGAGCATCTGCGAGGAGTTGAACCAGAGCGACTGTTCGATGGCACCGATCGGGATGGATTCAACCTTGATAGCCAACGACTCGTTGTTGTTGGAGAAAGGATTGGGCACTTGTTCCAGCGTCTGCCCACTGAGGATAAGGTTTTCATTCTCGATCTTGAAGCCGGGCAGGTACACAGCTACCCAGCTCTGAGCATCGAGCGCATACTCCTGGCTGCAGTCGGTCTGTGAGGGTCCGCGGACCGAGACAGGATAGAATTTGACGACAATCTGAGTGGCGGTACCGGGTAACGGCGGGACGAATTGAATCTCTGAACGAGAAATCATCGATTCGACTGTCGGCGAAGACAGGCGACTGGTCGATAAGACTACTCCATTGCGAGCCGTCATGGAGTAAGAAATGCCGCTGGCGTCGTCTGCTAGCAAGCCACTCCTAGGCAATGTGATGCCCGCTGTGATAGGGATGGTGATTTGGTTGTTTGCTCCGCTTGCTATCGGCAAGCCCACGTACAGCCTGACAGTTCGATCGGCCTTGCTCCAAGTTCCTCTGCTGATGAAATCTCCTGACGACGTCGGGACAAACTCAGAGTCCTCTCCGTCGAACCCGGGAAAGGTCACAGTCAGCACGTCACCGTTGACGAATGCCATTCTGTTGGAGAAGGAGACGGTGATGGATGCAGCGGAGAAGGGAGAGAGGCAGTACTGTGTGCAAGCTGAGTTCAAGATGCAGAGGAACTGGCAACTGGTTGGGATATTCTGCTTCTGTGCAGCAGTCAGATCTGCGCAAGTGTCGAAGGAAACAGCAAAGCTGTCGAGATATCCGATGGCTGCACTGATGGGAACCAGAGACGATGCCGTGTTGTCGCTCTTGATGATTGTAACGAGCAGTTTCTTTGAGTTGATCTCTAGGACAGACTGCGGCAGGGAAATCGCATTCTCCTGGGGGATTTCGATGGAGAATCGAGAATTTGACGAGGCGTTGGAGTGAAGAATAATCTCAACCTGCCACCTTGTCGCATCGTACGACCCCGAGACGTTGAGCGATGAAACTAAGGTCAGAGGCCCCGTGACCCCTCCGAAGCCTTGGAGGGTCATCAGAATCCGATCCCCTGGCTCCAGGTCGACGTAGTTGCGCACCTGTAGCGTTACGGCCGTGACGTCCCCTGCCTTGGGAGGGTCGAAAGAGATGATCGGGCGAAGGACGTCCGAGGTTCGAGGGGAGAAGGGGAAGGGACAGCTGATCTCAGGGTCACAAGGCAGCTGTCGACTCGTCTCCCCGAAGAATCCTACGTGTTGGACGTTGGTGATCTGAGTGGGAGGCACCGGCCCGTCAGAAGCTTCGCTGCTCACCAGCAAGGTCAGCAGGTCAGTCGCCAGCCCCTCCTCGGGGAGCCTGACAGATTGTGCGTCTGCTGGCATGATGATCGTGAGGTCAGTATCAGCTGGGATGTTGGCCGCGTACTTGACGGTCAGGACGAGCTGTTGGGTCTCGAGTATCCACGAGGCCTGAGCGACATAGCTGCCGCACCCGATGGTGTCGGAGTTGGCATCGCAGAGCTTCGGGATTGATTGAGCAGAAATGACTGGGCGACTGGGGCCGAAGAAGAAAGGCAAAGTAAGAGTGATCGTCTCGAGGCTCTGAAGCCTCATTGAGGCTCTGAAGGAGAATATGATGTCCGAAGGCATGCCGGGGAGAGGGTTGGAAAAGGTCAGCGTCGGGGAGACGCCGAAGGATCCAACTGGAGTGCAGGTGAGGGCTGGTTGAGGTGTGAGAGGTCCTGAGCCAGCGTTTGAACCCAAGAGGAGGGTCTGGTCGTTTGTCTTGAGGCCCGTGGACGGAAGGAAGAGACCGATCTCCTCTCCGATCACGATGTCGACTTGCGTGAACTCCTCCACAAACTCGGCGACGGTCATAGTCAGGATGTTCTGCTGCCTACTCCAGGAGGCGTTCAGCACTGTCCCGTTGGGAGTGCTCTTGACCTGGAACTGACTCTTGCCGTACCCTCCGGTGAAACCGACGAGGTAAAGGCTGATTTCATCGGTCGGATACAGCCTCATCCTCGCCTTGAACTTGAAGTAGATTCGGGTGATACTCTTGGCCCTGCCCCTGCCCAGGAAGCTTTCCTGACAGGCGATGCTGTCTAGAACTCTAGAGCTGTTGTATCCTGGTGGCTCGAAACCTCCAAAGACCGAACTGCAGATGCTTCCGATGCTGTCAAACTGAAGGTCAGCGATGTCGAAGGAGCCCTGCTGGTACACGGCTGGCGATGAGGTGATGGGGTAGCCCAGGACGGGCCCGGACACGGCGTTGGTGGAGATGGTGATGTTTCTCTGGTTCTTGACCACCCCCTTGACTGGCAGCCTCACCCCTGAGGTAGAGGAGATCCAGATCTGGATCGGAGTCTCGGCCTCGATCTCGCTGCTGACTGTGAGCGTCAGGCCGGCGTTGTTGAAGTTCCAGGAGGCGTCCGGAGATATGTAAGGAGTGTTGGGGACAACCGGAACCAGCGAGAGGTTGCTAGCGAGAGAGAAGGAGGGGAGGCGGATGAAGATCTCATCCCCACCAACAAGGTTCATGATCGCTTGGAACCAAATGGTGATCTCGCTGGGGTTTCCTGCCATCTGCGGCTTGTTCGAATGCTTGAAGCTCATGTTGAAGAAAGAGAAGTCCCCGGCGAGGTAGATCCCAGGAGACTTCATGATGGAGGTGGGAACATAGATCCCTTGGTCGAAGTTGGCCGTGGAGACCTTGAGCTGCTGCTGGTTCACCGAGATTCCTTGTCGGGGAATCATCATCTGCAGGGTTGCGGGGACGGTGATCTCAAGCTTCTGGTTAGCGGGTCTGGCAGACTTGAAGGAGATGATCAGCGTGTTGGTTATATTGACCTTACGCTCAGTCCAGTAGTGATCAGTGACCTTGCTTCCATTGTCAGAGTAGCAGATCCTCGGGATTGAGAAGTAGGCGGTGGTGGCGCAGGTGAAGTTCTCGATCTTGTACACGAAAGGGACCCACTCGTACGAGTAAAACTGATCGTTGATCACCTGGCTCGTCGTTGCGTTCGTGAAGAACTGCGGCAGGTGCAGCACAACCTGACTTCCGGACGGGATGTCCATCAAGGGAGTGAAGCTGAAGATGATGGCGGAGACAGTCGCTGCCTTCGGCGGGTTGAAGGCAATGCGGGTATCAGCAAAGTACCCAACCCCAGGAGTGAAGTCAATGGACTTGGGAGGATAGCTTGACACAGCGACGGTCAGGTCCAACGAGTTTGTCTTGATGCCGTTGACTGGCAGGTAGATTCCGAGCGAGGACGGAAAAACGACGCTGACTTGCTGTCCTCCCTCCACCTTGTCATTCGCGCAATGCAGCCATAGGACTAGCGTGCTCAGGTTTTGATTCCACCTAGCCGAGAACCTCGACCCGTCAGGACCGGAGAGCGAGTGAGCCAGTATCTCCTGGGAAGAGTAGAAGAGCGGCAAGTGCACATGCACCGTGTCGTAGTCTTGGAGCGTGTAAGCTGGGATGAAGCTGAAAGAGATCGCAACAGGAACACCAACCTGCCTTGGTACGAACTCAGAAATCTCGGCGAATGTCATGAACCGAGTCTGGTTCAGCGCGATGGGCGAAGACGAGCCCAGCACTATGAGACGGAGGGACTTCGCATTGGCTTCTACGAACTTGTGATCGACCTCGAACCCGCTGTTGACGCCTGGTAATGACAAGCCTAGGACGATCTCCTGGTTGACAGGAAGGTCTCCTCCACTTGTTAGTGTAATGTTCAAAATCCCTGTAAAGGCCGGGCAAGAACACTCAGTGAAGTTTGTCTGACATGTGCAAACTCGAATCTGTTTCAGTTGGCTGGCAAACGAGAGGTCCTCGTTGGAGGTGGAGTTCACTGTCGATGCCACGTCAACAAACCTAGGGTTCACAGACCTTGACAGTTGCAGGAAGGTCGAATTCGGAAAGTAGTAGAAGACGTTGCACAGGATCTCATCGCTGAGTTCTAAGTTAACGATCTTGATCATGTACTCTTCCAAAGTTTGATTCATTGTGATGTCATGCAAATTGCAATTCAACGATGTCAAAGAAAAATTTCTTACTTGATGCGGATCAGTAACGGTTGTTGAGCTCACTGCTGAGATCCCTGGCAAGGCACAAAACAGGACATCTGAAGTCCGGACAGTCCTCAAGAGAGTGAAATTGAGCTCCAGTCTGAACAGGCCCCAGCTTGAAACAGGTACGATGACCAGTGAAGGCAAAAGTTTGAAGGTTCCGAAAGTGAGGTCGACAAAGGAGAAGTCACCATTGTTACAAGATGCCGACACTGCCAAGGCGGACAACTTGTAGGAATCGTAATACGTGGGATTCTTGGGAGAGTAGCCGTTGTGGAATGCTATCTCGATCACTGCTGTCGTGAACGAAGTGATTTGTTGTCTTACACTGAAAACAATCTCTGTGCTGTTCCAACTCTCCACGGTGAACGATTCATTGGAAGGAGACACTGTCACCTGGCTAGTTTCGGCGCTGCCCGGGGCCGAAGGAAATTTGAGAACGATCAAATCGGCAGCTCGCAAGTGGTCGGAGTATGAGAACGAGACCTTGACCTTATAGAACTTTTGATCCTGTTCATTCCCAAAGTGGAGAGTTGCATTGACAAAGTATCCAACTCTGCTCGTTGTGAGCAGAGGAAGCCCCGGATAACTTGTGATGATGCTGTGTTTCGCCTTGGTTGACACGTTCATGGAAATGACTCCTCCGTCGTCTGCGTTCAACTTGACGCCAAGTATGGATGGGAGCACAAGGTTGATTGCCGTGTGATTGCTGAAGTTACGCGCAAATGTAACATTGATCGTGTTGTCTTTAAACGAGATCTGCTTGAAGTTCTCGTTCGGGAGGATACAGGTCATGGCTGCAGTAGACGTGTTGTTGTCCATGTGGATTCCAGTCAAGGCTATCACCATGATGTCATCAACAAAGAAGTCAAAGTTTGCAAACACAAAGATGCTCAGCTCGATCGCCTCATCATACTTGAGCGGCGTTGCCACGGCGTACGATCTAGAAAAGGTTCCCACTTTCTTCAGCTGAATCACTGGAACAGGATCTAAGAACCCTCTTGAAGTCTCAGCGCTGATATTCGCCACCGTGATGCCCGTTAGCGGGATCCTGATGTTGGCAGAGGTAGCGATCAGAATGGAAACCTGCGTGCCCGCGTTGACATAGTCGCTGATGCGCAGGTCCAGTCGCTGTTGCCTTGCCTCCCATGCTGTGGACGTGCAGACGTCGGGAGGAATTGAACTTTGCGGACGGAAGCAGAGGTCGGTCGGGCCCGACATGTTGTACAGCCAGATGGTGATGAGGTCGGAGGGGATCAGATTCTGGTCAGGGCTGAACTGAACGAAGATGGTGGTGATGGAGCCAGGGGAGGAAGGGTCGAAGGAGACTACGGGCTGTTTTCCCGCTGTCACCCAGTTCATGGAGACCACCGCTCCGCTAGAAAGCGACCCAGGTCTCATACTAAGAGTTCCGTCCGCAGCGTCCGTTCCGATCATGAGCGTGGGAGAGTTCTCCGGCAGGTAGGCTTCAGGAAGCATGAGGCCGAGACTAGATGGGATCTCAAAGCTCGCCTCGTCTCCTCGGTTGAAGCAGAACCCAGGTTGAATCGTGATGACCAGCATGTCGGTAGAACACCAGGTCGACCATGTGACGGTGTAGTTGACCACAGGCGAGACTCGAGGGATCAACGTTGTGTTGCCTGCCTGCTGCACGAAGTCAGCGAGCAAAGCTTCCAGCTCAAGGAGAGCTGGAGGTTTGCCGACAACTGTCGAGTCGCAAGACACGCGCTGCCCGGCTACTGTGTCGTTTGAGTTGTTGAAGGTGGAAAGAACCAAACTTGCGTCTTGAACAGAGCATTCAAACCCTTTGCTGCATTTCGAGAAGTTTGTCTGCAGGAACGGGAACAGGTTTTCCGCGGGAGTTTCGACGAATTGGAAATTCGTTGCACTCGACAAATTTGCCTCTTGAAAGACTACGTGCTCTGTGTTGACAGACTCCTGCGTCTTCTGGAAGTGAGGGAGCCTGAGGAAAATATTGTCGTAGGCGAACAACTGGACTGAAGTCTTGAACTGCAACTTGAGCTTGACCGGTTGGCTGGTGACCCGGGGGATATAACTGAGCGTTGCAGACTCGAAGGCAGCGACTGACTGCGGCTCTATGAAGATCCATGGCAGCGAGACGGCTGGTGATTGGAATTTTTCCTGACCTTGGAGCTCTGTGTAAAAGTCTCGTAGAGTCCCACAGCTGGAGTTCGTTGTCCAGTTGCAAGGTGACAGATGGAGCAGTCGGAGCGTGATGTTGTGACCTGATAGCGGTACGCCAGAGCTCGGCAGCCTTACCCCGTACGAGCTGGAGACGGTGAAGCTGATCTGTTCCCTTGCAGAGAAGTTCCTCTCGGGAGAGATGTAGACTGCAGCACAGGTGCTCGTCACCAACATAGTCACGTTGAGGCCTTCGTGTACGTCGTTGAGGCTCGTGCAGGAGGCGTTGCAGCGTTGCTGACAGACATCCTGGGAGCTGTTGAAGAACGAGAAACTCTCGCATTGCTGCATGAGGGCTCCGGCGTACCTCAAAGGGTCAGAGCAGAGTCTCACGCATTCAGCGTTACAAGCTGCCGTGACCTCGGCCTGCTCTGCCACCTGGTTGACGTGAAACCCTGGGAGGATGAACTGCAGCGAGTCCTCTCGTATCAAGTCGATGTCAAGGGAGAACCCAAACTTGAGGTCTGTGACTTCGTTGGCAAACGCGGGGGTACTGAACTGCAAGCTCGGGCTCAGCGCAAAGATCCCGACGGGCTGGGAAGCCTTGAGGGCGACGGGGTAGACGAGGCCGCTGGACGCGTCGGTCCACACCTTGAAAGACTGGTTGCTGCCTGCTATGCTGAAGGCTGGGGTCTTGAACCCCTCGCTCTTGGGTATCATAACAGATACATGATCTCCCCTGCCGATCGGGCGGTTCACCACGAGCCGCAAGGTGGAGCTGGCAGCTGACCAGGTGGCGTTTGCCATGCTTGAGTTGTCTCTTCCGCAGTCTGAGAGATACTCGCTGGAGTTGAGACTGATTGGGTCGTAAAGCAACCAGGCAAGCTGGTGGAAGTCGACGAAGGGGTTTCTGTTGCCTTGGTACTCTTCGATCAGATCGTTCCTCATCATCTCTACTTCACTCGGCGGGTCCTCTATGTTCCACCTCAGCAGGGTGGGCAGCTGACCCATGTAGCAGTCTGAACGGAAGCAGCCGTACTGTGACTGGTCCGAGAAACAGCAACGGGTTTGCTCATCAGGACTGAAACCCTTGAGGTCGAGATTCGCCTCACCATCTTCTCCGTCGTACCTCAACGACATGTATAGCAAGGATCTCGCGATATCTCCCCTGACTTGCGCCGGAGGTTCAAAGAGGTCAGTTGAGACGCTCCACTCTGAGCTGTAGCGCACTTTGAGGTCAAAGTCCGCCATGCAGCTGTCATCGCACATGTCAAAGAGCATTGCCGTCTTATTGTAGTACCGGCCCTCGGTGGCTCGGTACAGCTCGGGCTCGTGGAGCAGACGGTTGAGAGAGACCTCGCTGGGGTAGCGATTGTGGAAGTCCAGCGAGGGAGGGAACAGCACGCTGTCAGAGTCTTCACCGCAGTAAGGTTCCGATCCCATCGACCTCGACCACAAGTTGGTGAACTTCCATGAGGAGTTGTCGAGGCTGAAGTTGAGCACCCTGCCGCTGTAGATCGAGCGCACTGGCCCCCATTCAGCGACCCTCCTCTCCATCTCGAACAGCTTCGCCATCGATGCCGCTGAGCCCGCTGGGCGCTGGTGCGTCCTCCTGATACGATCGTGCATGGCTCTGCGGAGCTCAACCCCTCCCTTGCCGCAGACCCCGCGGTAGTAGCCGGCTGCAAGGGAGCTGCCGTCCTGGTACTCGTTAGAGACACAAGGGCTGCAGATGTATTGAGTGGGCAGTTTGGAGTCAGGGAGTTGTCGATGCGTGTAGTGCCCGGAAGACTCCACAACAGGCTCGCCGTCTCCTCCTGCTCTCTCGAACCCCTCGAGGCTGACGTAGACGTGCTCTCCCCTCAGGAGCGGCATGTTGGGACTGAACTCAAACTGGATGTAAGTATCGGTGTTGGGTCTTGGGTCCCACTTGAGGGTGCTGACTTGGAAGCTGCCGATAGTCGGAAAGCTGCTGATGGCGTGCTTGAGGAATTTGCCATGGGCCCCGTGGGCACTGATAGTTACAGGGTTGCTCTGTGCAGACAGGCCGTCGGGTGGGAGGCTCAACCCGGACTTGGAAGGGATGATAACGATGACGCGCTTGTAGGGCTCCAGGTCTCGCTCGCAAGTAGTAGTCAGCACTGACGTGCTGTGGTTCCAAGAAGCGAAGGTGAAGAAGCCAAGAGGGTAGGATTGGATGGGGAAGCATTCCCCCCCAGACAAGGAGAAATTCTGGAATTCAAAGTTCACGACAGATCCTTTGGAGAGCTTCATGCCAGCAAGAAATCCCAAGTACATGGTGCAGGGAAATCCAGGATTGAAAGGAACAGGGTATATGAACGAGGGGTGGCTGAAAAATCCCAGGCTCGTTACCGGAAATGTCAAATTCTCCACCACGCCATACTTTGCAAGGACAGTGATCATCGAAGTGGTCTCAATCGCCTCTATCCCGTACTTGTAGTAGAGAGCATTTTCCGGGGGGATGAAGAGAGTAGTTTGCATGCAGGATTCCGTGTGGAAAGAGCCTTCCATGAGAGTAAGAGTCAGTTGAGAGTCGGACCAACGCCCTCGCATTCTATCTTGTCCGTCAACCAAGACCCTGATCCCTTGCATGTCATCGGCAGTTACAAACGGCAAGACCAATTTGATTGTGTCAAACTCGTACAACGGGAACGAGAGCGAGAAAGCGAGCGTGAGCTGGATCGGAGAATGGTCATCAGCAGCATCCAGCGAGATTTCTGGTCTGACCATGAAATTTCCGAGCGGCTCGATTCTCATTGGGACCGCAAACTTCTTCATGGCATCATCGTACACAAACATTGCCCCCTCCTTCCATTCAGCTGGAATCCCAGTCTTGGGGAGCACGATCCCAACGCTGCTGGGGATCATCAGGTCAAAGTGCTTCAACCCGACCTGCATGTCCGATGCTGACTCAGCGCTCTCGTACACGAGACGCAGCTCATTGTGCTCCTCGCAGGTGTCGGAGCAGGAGACGTACTCCAGCACAGTGCTGGGCATACAGGAAGGAAAGTCAATCGCCAACGTCTGGTTCGTCCAACTGTTGTTCATACAGACGCGGGTGCAGGAGCGTTCGTACACCCACGTCATGTTGAAGCTCGTGGTGGGCTGGGGGGTGCTGATAAGAAGGTTTTCAAGTGAAGGCCCAACGAAGCCCGGCAGGATCAAGCTGATGACGTATCCTGACTTGGGCCGCCTGAGGCAGATCTTGATGAAGAGCTGAACCAGACGGTCAGCGTTGAGCAGCTCAAACCGGAGGACGGGAACTTCGCACACAGGCGCCGAGAAGAGGCCGATGGGAACAGCCGCAAAGGGAACCTGTGTGGAGTTGACAAGTTGATGGTATGGTATCACCCCAGCAGTGGCGTCGAACGAGACGGTGAAAGCTGCATTGTTGAGAGCAAACCCAGTAGCAGGTAGCGTGATCCCAGATTCCGACGGGATCCAGACAGTTACATGTTGGTCTGGTAAGATCGTATTGTTGACTACAAGCCGCATCGTCCCCAGCGACTGGCTCCATGTAGCTTCAGAGAAGAGTCTGTCAGGTAGAGAAAACAAGGTCAGAGAGGAATTTGAGGGGCCGGACAAGCCTTGCAATCGCAGCAAGATTGTTTCTCCCTTGTTCATGTTCACATTCACAGAGAACACAAACTTGATCGTGGTTGTCTCTCCAGCAATCGGCGGCAAGAACAACAAACCAGCGAAGTTGACTGAGCCAATAAACGAATAATTCAGGATAGCTCGCTCGAGCACTGGGCCTTCTTTAGCATCTGTCCTGATGGTGAAAGTGTGATTTGAGCCAACTCCTGCCTTGGGTACGATGATCGAACAGTGGGAGGAGGAGACGAAAACCCAACTTGCGTTTTGTGATGCGAAGGAGGAATCATTAACAGGTGTGAAAGCAGCAGACACGTTGAACGAGAGAGTTTGCTCTTGAGGATTCCAGCTAGCATGATAGAAAAGCTTGTGAGGATGAGACGTCACAGGAAACTCATGGCAAACAGCCCCGGAGAAACCAGCGAGCTTGACAACAACAACATCCCCTGGGCTCAAGTCCATGTTCGGGGTGAAGGAAACATTGATATCAGTAGGACTTCCATAGATACGAGGGGAAAACACGATGGAAACGTCGGAGAAGGAGCCAACAGGAGGGTTCTTGAGAATGGGAGTGAAAGGGATGTTTCCGTTCCTTGACATGACAGATATTGTCGAAACATTTTCATCCCTCCTCAAAGGCCGATGGGGTAACATGATTCCATTTTGCCAAAGGAACTTGACGACGATTGGCTGCATCGAGGGGACGGAGGCGTTGAGCACTGTCAGAGCTATTCCTGTGCTGTTGCAGTTGGTGATCCAGTCAGGATGGAAGACGTCTTGCATCGCTGCTGCAACCTCGACCTGCTTCGAGTAGTCCTGGCGCTGGAAGCCGTGAAGGTAGATAAAAACTCTGTCTCCTCTGATCAGGTCGAAGGTGACTGTGAACTTTACCTCAACCTCCACCACCGCGTTCACGATTAGCGGAGAGTAGGAGAGAGAGGTGTCCATAACGATGCCAACGGATTGTGCGAACAGCAAGTCGGTGGAGGGGACGGGACCGTTGAACGCAGATGTCAAGATCTTGAAACTGGTCTGGTTGGGATACATCCCACCGACGGGGATCTTGATCCGTGCGGATGGATCAACGTAAATCTTGACATTCGTATCGATCTGCACATCGGCTGAGAACACGAACGTCAACAGGCTTCGTGCTCTATCTACCGTCCCCACCAGCTCAGCTCTTGTACCATCTTCATACAGGCAGGCACCTGTAAAGTTCTGAGCTTCAAAGTCGATCAAGCTGTACTCAAGAAACATCTCATCTGCTGCTCTAATGTGCATCCTCACTCCAATCATCATCAGCAGCGCTGCATACTGCCCAGCGACGGGCGGCAGGAGGAACAGTCTGGGGTAGACGAAGGAACCCACTGGGAAGACATTGGAGAAAGAAGTCTGCTCTGTTTGGACAGCGATGGAGATGTTGTATACGGTGCTAGAGTAGAGTCCTGACCTGTAGATAGGACCATCATCACTGGCTACTGCGATCCAGAAATTAGATTGGTTCTCCCGCACTCCTACCACCGGTATCACTAGGCCCAGAGTTCTTGGCAGCACAAAACTGATCAAGGTCTCTGCCGGGACGTCATCTTGGCTGTCGACGACAATCAGAGAGTCAGAGGCGTTCCATGACACGTTGAACGACAGGTTCCTGTCAGAGACGACTGGGAAGTCAACGAACGAGTCCCCTTGGAAGTTGGGCAAGGGAAACGTGATGGTCTCCCTCATCGCCAAATCCATGGAGAGGGCGAGAGAAACGAAGATGTCCGCTGCTTCCCCAGCCTTACCCAAATGCCGCATCAGGTGAGGGTCCAAAACCGTCTCGAACCTGATGGTGGGCCCGTACAAGATTGACCCGATAGTGTCGACGTGGATGGGGACAGGGGTCCGAGGGCCGTAGAATGCGTTGCTGGCGATGGTGAAATTCTGCTGTTTCCTGATTCCGTTCACTGGTAAACTGATCCCAGCGTCAGTACCAACAACAACCTCGATAACTTCGAGCGGGTCGATCCGCTGTGAGACGATCATTACCAGAGTCTTAGTTTGCAAGTTCCAGGTAGCGTTCTGAAGGTGAGGAGAGAACTGTAGGGTAATGTTCGTATTGCTGTCCCCTCCGAAGGAATCGAGCTGTAAGATGATAAGTTCTCCCTCCAAGATCTTCATGGTAGGGACGAAGCGAAGAAACAGGTTGGCGACAGCTCCTGCGTACCGAGGCTCGAAGGTGACGTAAGGGGCGCTGTCCAAACTCGTCGACCCGTAGATCATCCCGACAGGATTGGAGCGAGGGACTTGGATCGGGAGCACCGGGCCGTCAGTAGCATTGCAGGAGATGAAGAAACCCGACTGGTTCCACTCGAGCCCCACCTTGGGCGGTATGAGACCCTGGTTGGCGAGGACTTCAAGGGTCAAGCTCGAGTGCGCAGAGAGGTTGGCTCCTATCAGAAACTCCAACTTCTGCCCGACGGGATCCCACATCGCCGATGTCACCACCTCTGGAGGGAGACTGCCGACTCGGATGATCCTCTGTTCGGAGGACGAGGAGTAGAAATTGGGGAGGTCGAGACGGATCGTTTCGCCATTGTTCAGCTCCATGGGCACTTGGAGGAACAGAGTCATCGTCGTTGGTAGGGTCGGGGTAAACCTGAGCTCAGGCGACCTCTCCTCCAATCGCAACCGGGCAAAGAAAGATCCAACGGGCCTGACTAGCGCGGGACTGACACTCGACACCGGGCCCTGGGCCGCGTTGACCGTGATCAGGATTCCGTGCTGCTGGCGTCTGACGCCGGACTCCGGTAGGTACAGTCCAGAAGCGTTGAGGACCTTGATGAAAATCCGGGTACCTGCAAGGATGGTGGGCCCGGCACAGGAGTCAGCGACTGTGAAGGTAAGAGTGGACGTGGTCAAGTTCCAAGAAGATGTAGAGATCTTGGCAGCTGGCTCCACATGGAGGGAGAGAGGGGACAGCGAGGAGCCCTGAAAGCTAGGCAAGAGCACAGTGAATGTCTCGCCGGGGAACAAGGGCATGCTGAACTTGAGTTGCATTGATATGTTGACATTCTCCCCTGCTATCGGAGGCTCGAAGTAGATCAGACTCTCCATCACAGCTCCGACGGGCTGTACGAAGTCTACGCGCGCGTTCCTCACCGCCCCGTCGCGGGAGTTGGTTGAGACCCTGAAGTCGAAGACGTTGAAAGGGACCCCGTAGGTCGGCAACCGAAATTTGGACGAGCGGTCGAGCTTGATGGAGCATCCTTGAAAGGAAGGGATCTTGGAGAACACGAGGAAAGAGATTTCGTTGACTGAAGGATCCCAGGAGGAGAAGTTCACCTCGCAACCCTCGCTCACCGTTTGGACTTCATCTCCCTCCCATGCAAACTCCGGCAGCGAGAAGACGACAGACTCGCCGGAGCCGATATCCATGCCGGGAGTGAAGGAGAAGATGACGTCGACAGACTGGTTGGCGACCGGAGAGGAAAAGTGCAGGGAGGAGTAGGCGAACCTTCCGATGGTAGAGACGAAATCGAAGTAGAAGGGGAAGGGCTTGATCGAGGAGGTATAGAAGGTAACAGTAAACTCATGCACGTTCCTGGTCCTGATCCCGGGGAAGGGGAGCAGGAGGGCAGCAGAGGAAGGGACTTCGACGTGGAAGAGTTGATCCTTCTTGACGACTTGGCCACACCTCACAGTGACATTGAACCGTTGGAGGACTGGAAGCCACTGAATGTTGACTAGGTCTTTCGAGGACCCTTGCAAGCCTGCGATCTGAGAGATAGCTTCGCCAGTGAAACCTGGCAAGTGGATCAAGAAGTACTCCTGCGCAACGATGTCAAACGCAGGGACGAAGGCGATGATGATTGCTGCGGCTTCTCCTGCATTGATGGGGTTGAAAGTGATGGACGAGTTGGTAACGTTATTGACGTAAGGGCCACTGGCGGCATGCCGGAACGGCCGGCAGTCCTTGCACTGCACTTGAGACGTGTAGACAAGAGAGGTTGTGGTCGAGAAGTTCGAACGACCGACGATCCTCGTGTTGAAATTTGACAAGTACAACTTCAGGAGGGTCCCGCGCGGAATGCTCTTCCTCCCAACCGTCAACAAGAGGGTCTCGTTGGAGGGGAACCAGAGGGCCTCGTGTACGGTCGAAGTGTAGGGCTCGAACAGGAAGGAGGAGGAGTTGTACATCGATAGGCTCTGTGCCGTCGCCCCCCCAATCTGATCCGGGCAAGAGGCCGATGGGTCCAATCTCTGGGCGTTCAAGGCAAACCCGTCTTTCAAGCACCTGCTCATGCCGATACCAGCCTGACATAACGATACCTTCTGTTGGGGGTTGTCCAGACTGAAGTAGGCGCTTTCTGACGGGCATGTCGGCGACAGAGCCGGAGCAGGGCAGTAGCTGGGGCAGAGGAAAGAGGCGCAATCTGCAATCTGCAAGTCTGCAATGTCTTCGATGCCCCAGCCGCAGCCGAGGAGAGTACGTCTTGTGGTGACGTCACAGACTCTGTCGACAGAGAAGAGGCCGGCAGACAGACCAGCCAGCGGTACTTGACATGTATCGTTGCAGTCGGAGCGCTGGAGACCGTGCAGTTCGAGCTGTACGGAGGAGCGAGGCTCCAAGTCGACGTCAAATCTCATCACGATCTCGACCTCGGCGTCATACCCGACCCTGCTGTCGTTCAGTCGAACAGAGACTGGGTACTGCAAGGGGGCCAGCCCGCTGACAACGAGAGGGAAAGAGTCCAAGATCAGCCCTTGCTTCGCGTTGCAGGAGAGCTGGAAGGACGTCTCGTCCAGCTCGTCCCTCATCAGGTATACTCCAGCTGGGAGAGGTACTCGGACCGTGATTTTCTCTCGAGCGCCGACAGACTGATTGAACACAAAGAAGATTGGTAGGACGATACTCTGATTCCCACCTGTCCCATTCGCGCCAGGGTCAGAGGGTTGGGTGCAATCGCCGAGGTCAACGCGGCCATGGCTGAAGGAGGTGAAGTTCTCAATGCAGCAAGAACTGCAGGACTCAAGGAAGGTGCCCCTTAGCGGGAGCTTCAACCTAACGTGCTCGCCCTCGTCAATTCTCATCGTGACCACAAACGAAAGCTCAAGTGCGCTGATGTTGTTGTTGGAGCATCTCTCCGGATCGAAGGCCAGGTGGCTGTACTCAAAGGCTCCGATCCTCGGGAAGTGTTGTATGTACGTGATGGGCTGGATGGGGATGGAGCCGTCCACAGCGATGGCTGCCACTCGTGGTTGGCGGATGTCGATGCCTCCAAGGAGCCCCGTGCTCGGGAGCATGAGACCGGAGGAGGAAGGGACTATCACTGAGATGTTCTCGTGGATGGAAATTTCTCGTGAGACTGTCAAGGTTAACGATTCCAGGGCCTGGTTCCAAGAAGCCCTCTCGAACCTAGCTGGGTCGCTACTGGAGATTCCGACGCAGAGAGGTCCGGAGACGCCAAGGAAGAGAGGGAGGTAGACGGTGATAGTGTCCTTGACCACCAGCATCATCTCCGGGACGAATGAGATAGAGATCTGAACGGGAGCGCCTGCCATGGGAGGGTTGAAACTGAGGACGAACGAGTCCAAGAACGATCCGATCGACTGGCTACTAACGAAAGGAGTGAGAGGATGCTTACTCACCGGGCCGCTGGCAGCGTTGGTGCTGATGCCAAGGTTGGGTTGGTTGAGCCGAATGCCGTCGTCAGGGACGATGATCCCGAACGAACTAGAGATGTTGACATCTACTTTGAAGAAGGCTGAGATCTCCGAGTCCACTGTAAAGATTAGCTGCATCGTGCTGTTCTCCCAGCTGGCAGACGTGATGGACCCGTTGGTCGCCGTCACCGAGCCGTTGACGCTGGCGCCATAGAACTTGGGGAGCTTGAGAACGATGAGCTCTCCCGGCGCAAGGGGCATCACAGCCTGGAAGCTGAAGAACAGAGAAGAGACATCCGCAGCCTTGGCTGGATAGAAGCGAAGGACAGTAGTGTCCATGAACGATCCCAACAGCTGGTACTCGGTCACGAAGGTCGGGGGGATCCTCGGAACGGGCCCGTACTTTGCAGACGAGAAGATTGTGAAGTTTCGGCTGCCGGCCGTGACGCCATTGTGCGGCATGATGATGCTGGCGTTCGTCGTCAAGGTGAAGATGGTGTTCCCAGGAACATCGGCGAAGAACTCGAAGGTCAACATCTCCTCCGTCTTGTTCCAGCTTCCCACAGCTTGGGTCTCGGAGGAGGACACGATGACGGGGAATGGGCTCTCGAGCACCGAGAATCCAGGGAGGATGATGCTGATCTTGTCGCCGGGGATCAGTCTTGACGTCAGCTCCAGTCGCACCTGAACGTTGCCGGGGACCTGAGAGATGCTGTTGGGGGCCATGGGCTCGATATAGCTAAGGGCAGTGTTATTCTTGAAGTAACCGATGTACTGGATGTCACGGAAGAGGACTTGCTGTATCTCACCGGCGGACAGATTCCCCTGGAGGGAGATGAAAGATGCCTCGTTCACCCCCTTCTCCGGCAGCAAGATACCTGCTGCATCGGGGATTACGAAGGAGAAGCTGAAGTAAGGGTCCCGGTAGACTTTGTTCACAAACGTGATCTCCACTCCCTCCGTTGACTCGCTGACCGTGATCGAGCGCTCGCTGTCCTCGAGCGTCAGAGCCTGCAGGTCTGACCTGTTGCTGAGCCTAAAGTCTGGGAGTTTGATCAAGAGACTGTCGTCCACATAGGTCAACACGTCAAAGGCCATCACGACTGACAACTCCGTCGGCATGCCTGCCCTGGGCTCCTTGGAGAACCGGATGGAAGAGACGTTGACCGAGCCGTACTGCTTCACTTCCTCTGACTTCTCTATTGGAATTGCTTGGCTGATCGGAACTTCTCCATCCGTCGCTGAAGACGCCAGGGTGTTGGCCTGGTCGTTGAGCCCGTTCCCCCTGCTCGAGATTGTGACCGACGATTGCGCGATGCGCAGGGTCAGTTTGGTGAATGCCGGGATATTCGTCTGGACGGGGAGGACGAAGGAATAGTCGGGGCTCGTCTGACTCCAGCTAGCCTCATTGATCCCTCCAGCTGGGCCTTCGAGGACCTGTACGTTGATGCTCGCCCCGTCATTTCCATCAAGCCCAGGAATACGGAGAACAATGTTGTCGTTGGGCTGCAGGTTCATGGTCGGAACAAAGGAGACGGTTATAGAGGGGGAGGAGCCGATTTGCGGGGGGTCAAAGCGGAGGGAAGTTTCATAGAAGAACCCAACAGGAGTGTAGTCCGTGATGGGGGTGGGTGGGATAGGAGCTGCTGGAGCAGAGCAAGAAACGTTCATCTTACCCGCGGACAGAGTGATTCCCAGCTGAGGGAGAGTGATTCCGATCGACTCGGGCACGACGAGGGTAACTTCGACGTTCTGGTTGATGCACTGATTGGCAGTCAAATCCAGCATTTCGGACGAGGGGTCCCAGATGAAGGAGAAAGGGACGTTGGAAGTGGATACGAGATTTCCGCTCGTGGCTCCTCCGTTGAACCCACCAAGGTAGATATGGAACAACGACCCCGACTCGATCGGCATGGTTGGGGTCAATACTATGGTGATCTCGACTGAATGCCCAGCACGGAGGGGCGCAAACGTAAGTCCGAAGGTTGTAAAGGCACCAGCTGGGCTGATCTGCTTGATTCTGATGGGCAGGACCGGTCCAAGGACGGCGTCAGTGCTGATGTTGGGGAGATAGGTGTCCAAGACACTGCGGTCTATCAAGCTCCCGCAGGAGGAGGTGTGAGTCAGCAAGCCCCGAGCAGGGAGCTTGAAGTTCTTGATCTCCACCTTGAGGTTTGACTGGAAGACGTCCTTTGCCAGGGTCAGCACCATGTTGTTGGTTGCTAAGTCCCAACTCGCCCCCGACGCGAAGCCTTCGGGGACGGTTACGATCTCCGAAGAATGGATCTGGTCCTGGTATACCTCAGACCTCTCAAACAGAGGCAGATTTAAGACCACATGGTCCCCCTGCTGAATCGGGAGATGAGGAGTGAAGGAGAAGGAGATCACGTTAGCCACTCCCACTTGCCCTGGGATCACCTGGAAGGTCGTCGAGGACAGGAAAGTCCCCACAGCGGGAGACTGCCAGACTGGGGTCGGGAGGATCGGGCCGTCCGAGCTGGTGCAGGAGATCTTGATGTCTCCGTTGTTGAGGTTCGTCCCGTAGACCGGGAGCACGAGGCCCGATTCGGAGTGATACACTGAGAGCGAGATCGAGACGTTGGCTGGGATCTCCTGCACGACTGTGAACTCAAGGATCTGAAGTCTCGTCGACCACGACGCTCGAGTGATGTAGTGCTGGGGGTCTACGACAGAAATCTGACCAGGGAGAAGGGTGAAGGACGGGAGGGAAAGTCGCACAAAGTCGTCCTGGAAGATCTTCATGGAAGCCCGGAAGCGGAAGAAGAGGTCGGAAAGCTCTCCAGCCCTCTTGTTTCCGTAGTCCAGCCACGAAGTGCCGGCGAAGGAGCCGATGGGAGTGTACTGGACGGGAGAGAAGGGAACAGGTCCATCGAGAGCGTTGCACTTGATGTAGATTTTTCCTCTAGCGATCCCTTCCTCTGGGATCTTGAAGCCGACGGACTGAGGGACAGTAACGACGACGGATTCCCCTATCACGACTGAGCTCTGCGCTGTCAAGCTGAGGATCGAGAGGCTCCCTTGCCATGAAGCTTGGATGAAGCGCAGGTTCGTGGAGGTGACGGTGAACTGGGACGGGGTGGCCTGGAACCCTGGCAGGAAGAGCTCAACAAGTTCGCCGGGGGCGATCTTCATGGTCGGGGTGAAGGAAGCTTGCAATGAGGTCTTGACCTGTGAACGAGAGTTGTAGGCAACAGGTGGGGTGAAGACGATGTTGACATTCTTGTTGGGATCCGCGTTGTAGAAAGACCCGATGGCCTGGATCTTGGTCAGAGGGGCCGACAGGACAGGCCCGTCCTGTGCGTCAGAGTTGATGTTGAAACGAGTGTCCCCGTCCCTCACGCCCTCTATCGGCACTTTGATCAGGACAGACACGTTGATAGTCAGCACGACGACAGAGAAAGCCGAGATGGTTTCGTTTGCCACCAGCCTCATCTTGCCCCTGTTCTCGTCCCATATCACCGTCCAGTCAGTCCCGTTCGAGGGCAAGACTCCGTCGGCCCGCTCCGAGACGTTCTTGAAGTCGTAGAAGGTGATTGTGATCGATTCACCTCTGAGGATTGTCATCGTTGGCTGTACGACAACTCCGATACTGTTGATGCCCGACAGCAACGACGAGGACGAGACAGAGCCATAGAACCCGACCTCGCTCCGGAGGAAGTTGCCGATCGGGACAACGTGAGTGATGCAAGAGGAGAAGTTGCCATAACGGGAGGTGAAGGCTTGCAGTGTGTAACAACTCAGCCTTCGGATGCCTGCCTGGGGAATGACCATCCCCACACTTGACGAGATGAAGACCGAAGAGTTGCCGAGAAGACGAACGTGAGACTCGAAGGTCATCAGGAGCTCAGAAGTCGAGTTGGCCCAACAAGCAGACAAGGCATGCTTCATGCTCTGCCCTGAGATCGAGATCGTCAACGTCCGAGGGTCTTGACAGGAGCCCTCGCTGTAAAAGTCAGGGAGATGGAGTCTGAGCGTGTCGTTGACGTCAAAGGAGATATCGCTCTCGAAGGAGATCGAGAAGTTTACTGGAGAGAGAGAAACCTTGTCGCCGAAGTTGAGCGACGTCGATAGGATTCCAGTCAAGTTGAGGTTGTTAATCGGTTCTAGATCTCCATACCTGGAGCAGCCCACCAAGAAATTGTTGGAGGTCGCCCAAACCATTGACACTTGATCAACCATGAGTGCTGAGTCTGCAGTGATTGTCAACTTCACTTCCCGTCCGAGTGGGAGGTTGCCAAGAGATGAGAGAGTGAGAAACTTTTGATCGAAGCCTTTGACCTCCTCATACTTGCAAGGACAACTCTGATCCGCCTGACTGCCGTTGCCGCACGAACTGGTTCCCCAGAGCGCTTGGAAGGAAGCTGAGTCCTCTCCTGCCAGAGAGATCTGCTGGTTGCCGCTCGCTCGGCCCAGGAACGGCAGAAGGAGGATGAGACTATCGTCTTTGAATATCACTTTCCTTGACTTGATGGCGAAGCTGATCTCGAGGTACATGCTCCGGTCCTTGGGGAAGAAGAAGGCAGACACCTGCTCCAAGGATCCAATCCCCTGCACACCTGACACTGGAGCCGAGAAGACCTGCCCTTCACTGGCGTTGATGGAGACAGTGAAGGCTGAGTCGTTGGTCATGATGCCATCGACAGGTGTGATGATCCCTTGATCAACTCCGATCGTCAAGGTCAGGGCTGAGTACATCGCGATGTCCTCGGCTGCTCTCCACCTGACTTCCATGTCCCTCTCCGACCAGCTGCCGTTGACGAAGACCGAAGGCGGGCTGATGTCCAGCTGCGCCTGCGAGCTCCTCCTGAAGCCCGGGAGCTTCAAACTCAAAGTCTCGTCCTTGTAGATGGTCATCGACGGGGTGAAGTGGAAAATGATCGAGGAGGACACTCCGGCGCGAGGAGGATCGAACGACAGGCTGGAGACGACCGAGCCGATCGCCGGCCACCTTCCTATGTCAGTGACTGGGATGTCTCCAGCCACGGCGGAGGCTTGCAGTTTCAGCCCAATCTTGTCCTTTGGGAGTCCGTCCTGGGGCAGGATGAGCCCCTGAAGGAGCGAGAGAGTGACCAAGGAGGACGCTGGGAGCTCCAGAGGGACGTTCAGCTCCAGCTTGGACTGTGCTGACATCCAGCTAGCAACGGTTTCCTGGGACTGCCCGCCGTACCAATCAGTGACGACGAGGACGGAGACGTTGACGGAGGCCGAAGAGAAGCCAGGGAGAGTGAGAAGAATGGTGTCAGAGGGGAAGAGAGACACGTTGGCGACGAACTGAATCTTCATCGGGGAAATCATCCCGGCGATGGGACCCTTTTGGTCAAAGAATAGTTGCACGTCCACGGCCTTCCCGTTGCTGCCGATACCCGGGGAGTACATGATGGAAGTGGGAAGGATGGCCCCGACGCTCTGAACGCATGAGATCTTGAGGGAGGGCTCGTTGGCCGCCAGGCCCCCAGCTGGGATCTTGATCAGCTGAGCAGCTGAGAACTTGATGGATGTCAAGGCGTCGTGGTAGACAACCTGCCCCAGCACGATGGACAACCTGCTGATCTGAGAGTTCCATTGGATTGAAGTGACTGTCGGACCAGTCTCGTTGTGATGGGAGACAGCGCCTGAGACCGTGAAACCGGGAAGGTCGAGCTGGACGACAGCGTTGGGCTGAAGGTCAACGATAGAGATGAAGGAGATAGTCAGGGACACGCTGAGAGAGGTTGATGGAGGAGCGACATGGAGGCGAGAGAACTTAAAGTAGCCCACTGGATCGAAGTTTCCCTCGACGAAGGGGGTCGGGATCACAGGCCCTGAACGCGCGTTTGAAGAGATCCGAATCAGTTTGCTGTCTGCGTAGACTCCGTCGATCGGCAGTGTCAGGTCAGCGCTGGAAAGGATTTCTCGTATCTGCTCCCCCTTGCTGAAAGGATACTCAACAGTGAACACAAGAGAGCTTGTCTCTGCCTGCCAGCTCACGAAGGCGAACCTCTGACTCAGCGTCGAGATAGTCGTTGACGATGGCTTCGCTGAAAATCCTGGAAGGTGGAGGGTCACGGTCTCCCCGTAGAGCATGCCCATCCCTGCGACGAAGGACATGGTGAGAGTCGTGAATCGCCCAGCGTACGCCGGAGAGAAGCGGAGGACGGGGTTGTTGAAGACTCCGACCGCGGGAGACCGCTCGAAGGCTGTGGGAAGGACGTTGCCATCAAGGGCTGATACTGAGATCTTGAGGGCCTGATAGTTCTCGATAAGGCCGTCCACCGGCAACTTGACGAAATTAGAGCCGAGAGCGAATTGAAGCGAAGTCCTCTTAGGGATGAAACTGCCGACAGACAGGCTGAGGGTGTGGGTCGTCAGGTTCCAGCACGCCTCGCTGAAGGGGAAGACGGCAGTCGCGTTGAATGACTCGCAACGGTCGTCTCCTTGGAAGCCAGTCAAAGTGACGAGGAGCTTGTCAACGAAGGTTGAATCAGGGTACACGTTAAGCTCCATCAGGATGTCAAGAGAGACCAGCACTCTGCTGTAAACGTCTGCCTGCAACGGATCGAAAGTGATGTTGGGGTTGTCGATGCCGCCGACGGGGTAGAAGTCGACGACCCTGAAGGGGGACCTGGTGCTACCTGCCTGCGCCTTGCAGGCGATGCTGATGTTGTGCTGCCTCCCGACCCCAGTCTGCGGTAGGTTCATCCCGGCGGTCGAAGGGATCAGAATGCTCATCTCGGTTCCTGCCTCTATGTCGCCCACGAGCTTCAACGTCAGCGTCTGGTTGGCAGCATCCCACAGTGCCGACCCGACGATCGGGTACATCACTGTCTGCCATCCGCAGCCTTTTGAGCAGTCCGAGCGCACAGACCACTCGGTGGTGAAGGTGCTGGTGTCGACAAGACTCTGAGGAAAGGAAAACCGAGTCAGCCCCAACACAATCTCGTCGCCGTAGTGCAGACTTGCGTTGTAGGAGAAAGAGAGGAGGAGGGGAACAGGATAGTGCGTGCTCGGCTGATCTCCGAAGCGCAACGAGACATGGTTAAAGATCCCCTGCCACCCGATCACCGGCACGTAATGTATCTTCGTCTTCAAGACTGGCCCGAAGAAGGCGTCCGTCGACAGAAAAATGCTGGAGCTTGCGCTCAGTCCATCCTTCGGTATGCCGATCATCGCTGTAGAGGGCAGAAAGATGGTAATGGTGGAGTCAACAGGAAAGCTGTCGACGAGCTCGAAGGCAACGGAGCTGTTCTCTCGGAACCACGCGGAGCTGATCAACGTCCCGTTTTCGCCCACCGCTGAAGCACAGGAAATGTTGGGGCCACTAAAGGTGGGCAGGTACAGGACAATCACGTCCTTAGCAACCAACGGCATCTTGTTCCGCATGCGGATGGTCAGACCGATGGTGGCCAAGGGCGAGGAAGTGATAAAGGAGATTGACATGTTCCAGAAGGCCCCTACCCGCTGCTTGTACGGGAAGCTAGTTAAGGGTACAGGCCCGTCGGCAGCATCCGTTCCGATCCGGAGGCACTCCCGTCCGTACAAACCATCTAGAGGGAGGACGAGACCGAACGAGCTTGGAACGACGAAGTCCATGAAGGTAGAGTAGAGCGTATACTTGGGGATTAAGGTCAGCTGGCTCTGAACGGCATCCCAAGACAGGTCAAACATGCTCGTCTCGTTCGTCGGCGGTGCTGGGCAGTTGACAACTCGTTGGAACCCGCAAAGTTGGACGAGCAGCTTGTCAGCTGGAGTGATAGACATGTACTTGATGAACTTGACAGTGACGTTGACGCGGAAGTTGCAAGCCTCTTGATAGTTGGTGCAGCACGAGGCCGTGTAGTCGTTGCAGCACGGCGAGCTCGCATACCGACTGACTGGCGCAGCATAGGGAGGAGAGAACGAGATGGAGCTGTTGAGCAAGGCTCCGATAGGCGTCACCTGCTGCAGCGAAAGAGGAGGGAAGGGGCCGGCAGAGGCGTTTGAGGACAGGGTGATGTTGACAGAGTTGGGTCTGACGCCCTGCTCAGGTAGAATGAGCTGCTCCTCCACGCAGGAGGAGTAGATGAAAAGCTCCCGAGCCTCGATCTCGGAGATGACTTGGAGGACAAGGGAACTTTCAGCCTCCAACCAGTACAGGCTCCTCACCTTGGACGTCGAGCAAGTTCGCTGAGGCTGGAAGCCAGTCGTGTTCTTGAAGTCCGGGAGTCTCAGAGTCATGATGTCTCCTGGCACGAGAAGCATCTTCATCCTGACAGACAGTTGGATCCCACAAGGGTTGTTGGACGACGGCAGTTGCGAGCTGCCGAAGAGAAAGAAGGAGAGATTAGACTCGACGATCCCTCCCGTCTTGTAGATCCCTGGGGACTTGTCGATAGGCAGGGGAACCACCTTTCCGTAGCTCGAGTTTGTGCCAAGGGTGACATTGCTGCTGTTCTCCGACAAACCCTCCAGAGATACCCGGAACAGCTCTGAACGGGAGATCTGGATGTGATAGTTGCACAACTGATCGACAGAAAAGACGATCGGGTTGGACGAGAAGAGGATCTGAAGTTCGAACAGGAGGGGCCGCCATTGCCCGACCATCTGACAGGCTCCATCGCAGCAAGAGGAGGTCGCGGTGATGGTGACCGCAGTGCCCTGGTCTGCTTTGTCCAGCTGAAACCCAGGGAGGGTGAGAGAGAGAGAAGAGTCCTTGCTGAGGGCCATGGAAGAGAAGAAAGCGAGGTCGATGCTTGCGAGCTGTCCGATCTGCGGGGGGTCAAACCTGATGACGGAGTGGTGGAAAGATCCCACGTTGAGGACTTGCATGCTGCTGGGGTTCGCTGGCCCGGCCTTTGCGTTTGTCTCGATCAGAAACTTGTCATAGTGGTCATTGAAGCCACACTTTGGCAGGCGGATGCCCGAGCTGGAGGGGATGCTGAAAGAGATAACCATGTCCTGCTGGACTACCTGAGCTGCCAAGACCTCGATCACGACCTGGGTTTCGGACCACTTGATCAGCGCTGTGGGGAAGTAAAGGGAGCCGTTCCCAGCTGTTGCAACCGTGACGTCTGGGTGGCTGGGGAACGCCTGGCTGCACTCGGAGATGACATTGCGATTGTACGTCCACGTCATCTTGACCGACTCGTTCGTGGCGATCTCCTGATTCAACCTGAACCCGACGGAGAGTGTGACAAGCGACCCTGCAACCGGCGGGTCAAACGAGATGGACTTGTAAGTGAAGACTCCGATGGGATTGCTGTATGCGATGGGGATCGGAGGAACCGGGCCGTAGATGGCATTACAGGAGATGCGCATGCGAGGATCGTTGGTGCTAATGCCGTAGGGGGGCAGGCGGATACCGAAAGAGGATGGGACAGTAAGAGACTGAGCTGAGAGCTCTGGGATGTCCTGGATGAAGACAAGCTGGAGGACAGCATCCTTGTTGAACCAGTTGGCGTAGAGGTTGGCGTTGTCGTTGATAGGGTCAAACTTGTAGATGTTGCCGTTGGCAGTGAAGCCTGTCAGGGTCAGGTTGATGATCTCCCCTGCCCTGATCGTCATCTGCGGCTCGAAGGAGAACTGGATGGTCGCTGGGGACTCGAGCGCAGTGTAGGTGACGTGGAGGAAGGGGAGCTTCTTCACAGGCTCGTAGAAGGAGCCGACGGCCTGCGAGGTAGGGATGATCGCGCCCTTGATGGGACCGTCGATGGCATTGGTAAGGATCTTAAGGTCCTGCTGGTTGGCACCCAAACCTTTCAGGCGAAGTCTGATTTCAGCTGCCTCCGGGATGACTATCTGAATGGTCTCGTTAGGCCCAGGGATGACGACCGCTGCCGTCATGAGCAGCCTTGACTCGTTGACGTACCACCTGCCCACCTTGAACCAGCCCTCAGGAGTCGAGGAGACATTGAATGTGTCCCGTCCCCCCGTGAAGCCGGGGAGGATCAGTCCGACGTGCTCGTCAACAAGGATTCTCATCTCAGGCCTGAACTCGAGGATGAGAGAAGAAACCTCTCCTGCCGTTGGGTTGCCATAAGACAACTTGGGGCTGTTGAGGAAAGAGCCAACACCATCGGACTCCGGGAACGCAACCTGGACAGCGTAGGCCACAGGAGACTGAACTCCGATCTTGAGGGAGGGCTGGTTCCTGCTCACACCTTCCAACGGAAGCCTGATGCCTGCGTCGGAGTCGACGAAGATTGCGACGCTGGTGTTTGCGTCAAAGGCAGTGTTCAGTAGCACGAGCCTCAGCTGACCGAGCAGGGGGTTCCAGCTAGCGAGGCCAAACCCAGGGACCCACACGTTGTGCGTTATCTCCCCGAGGAAACCTGGCAGGCTGAGGACGAGGGCATCGCCGCTCTTTAGAGGGAGGGAGTAGGAGAAGAGGATCTGAAGGCCAGTCTCAGGAGATGACGTGGACTCGTAGCGCAGATAGACAGGTTCGATCCTTCCCACTCCCAGCACGTTGTACACCCTTGTGGGCAGGACTGGACCATCCTGAGCGTTGGTAGCGACGGTGATGAAGTCAACGATGTAGACACCTCCTGGAGGAATTACCACATTCACCTCCTGCTCCACTACAGCAAGGCATCTGCTGGAGGGTGGTATGTCTGACAAGACCGTGAAGTTGAGAAACGGAGGGTCCCAAAGGACTGACGAGGGGACGAGCGATTTTGAGTTGTCCAGGGAGCAAGACAGGTTGAAGTAAGCGACCTTGGAGCTCTTGCCGAGAAACTTCGGAATATGGACGAAAATGGTCTCCTCGAATTGAATAGACATGGCGATTGAGAAATTGAAAATGATCCTGGAGGGCTGGCCGGGGACTCCGTCGACGAACGAGACCTGAGTCTCGTTGTTGAAGGAGCCAACGGGCGGGAGCTCGTCAAAGACGTGACGGTAGCAGTCGTCCAAGAGGATGAAGATGCCTCGATCGATGGACCTGAAGCCATAGCGGGACAGCACAAAACCGTAAGACGTCGAGATCGCGAACTCCGGCTGGAAGCTTCCAACACCGTAAGGAAAGACCTCGAGCACCTTGGACGGCTCAGTCCACCTGATTCTCGTCCAGTAGACTCCGGCTAAGAAGAACTCAGTCACGTTCTGAGTCGCCTGCTGCAAGGAGATCTCCGGGAGGTGGATGCGTAGAATGTGCTTCTGTGAGTCTGAGAAGGTGACTCTGAACCTCAGCTCCACGGGCTCGCCCGCCCGCGCGTTGTAATGCACAAGGGATGCGAACACTAGCGGGTAGGACTGGGAGAAGGAGCAGAAAAATCGAACGTTTTGAAAGGGTTGATCTTGGAAACGGGGTGCAGAAGAGATTGACGGAGAATAGTTCTGGTTTACCTTGCTCAGAACAAGACCAGTGATCTTGAAATGTACAAGCGTCGACGCTAGAATGTCTTGGTCGATACGGAGCACGACTCTTCCCAAAGACACGTTGAAAGACTTCACGCTGAGCAGAGGCGAGGAGTCCTGTAGTGCAGAGGACGTACCTACGAAGAGATTGGGCATGCTAACAGAGATTTCCTCCCCCGTCGACAAGTTTGACAAGCATGCAAACTGCACCTCCACCATCCCTGACAACGAGTATGCGTCCAATCTCGTGCTAGTGAATCCTTGCCCCCCTCCCACCTCCAGGAGCCTCCGCTTCCCAGCTGTCCCTGCCATCTGAATCTCATCTGAGTTGAACAGGATTCCCTTTGACCTCTCCTCCACCCACGTTGCCCCCTTCTCCCTCATCTGCGAGCTCTGCGCAGGTACTGCAGGGCTCCATATCACACTCTCCCTCTCGATCGCAACCAATCCTTCAGAGCTTCTCATCATCGCCTCCAGCCGCTTGTCCGCCTCCTCCAGACCTCCTCCTGGCAGCTTCAGGATCCCATCGAGACTTTCTGAAACGCTCCTCCCGCATCCTGCGGCTCGCTCGCACACCAGCTCCAGCACTCCCCTCACCTCATCCCACGTCCCATTCATCCCCTCCGTCATGATTCCCTGCACAGCAGCGGTTCCCATCTCCGACAAGGTCAACGAGGAGGAGGAAGTGAAGTTGGGCAGGAACACTGAGACCTTGTCACCAATTGAGATGTTGATGCTGCTCTCCAGCTGCAAGTCCAGCTTGCAGGCCGCCAGAGGGGTCCTGGGATGAAAGTCGAGGGTGAAGTTGCGGAATTTCCCGACAGCCTGGACGAACTTGAAAGGCTGCCAGTCCACCATCGAGGTGGCCAGTTGAGCTGAGATCTGAATTCCATCCCAGTTCTTCTCGACTCCTTCGGTCGGCAAAGTCAGCCCGGTCCCAGCTGGGACTTCGACCTTGACAAGCTCTCCTCTCTGAAGCGATTGCTCCAACTTCAGTAGCAGCGTCCTGCTGCTCTGAAGCCACGTCATCGCAAGGGAAGTGTTGGAGACAGCAGCGAAGGCCTGTTGGGGCTGCGAGAAGGAGGGCATCCTGATAGATATCGTCTCATTCGCAGCCATGGGCATCTGCGGCACAAATGTGATGATGACGTCAGCAGACGAGTCAACCAAGTTGTAATTATTGAAGAACATTCTCGTGCTCTCGAAGGATCCGTCCGTCGCGGTCGAGACCAGAGCAGTCGGGATCAGGTACCCAGCGACTGCTATCATCTCGATGGTGGGCGAAGTGAGAGCTGAGAGACCGTCAGGTGGGAAGAGAATGCCCAGCTGAGACTGAAACTGAACGACCTGCTTCACTCCCGGATCGATCTTTTTCCCGACAGACACTGTAAGTGACAACGAGTTCTGACCCGCAGTGACTTGGTAGATGTCCAGGTCAAAGATACCTACTGGAGTGAAGAAGCCCGGGAGGTTGAGGACTATGCGATCCTTGGGCGCCAGCGACATGCTGGCCGTGAAAGAGATCTCAAAGGCGGCTGGGCTGCCAGCTACCACCGTTGACGTGAACACGATCTGCGGCTGAGTCTGCAGCGATCCGATAGCGCGAGAGTTGATTGGAAGTTGGATGGGGTAGCCGTGAGTTGGATCGAGGGAGAGAGAGAAAGAATTAGCTGCAAGGCCGGGGAAGGGAACGTACAGCTGTTGCGAAGAGGAGATGTACAGATAGCGGAAAGAGCTCGCCGTGCTGATGGTGACAGTCAGAAGGACTTCGCTGGTAAGAGGATTCCAGCTCGACCCCAGGACATCGATGTTCTGACCGACGACAGTGAAGGCGGAGATACTCGAGGCCCTCCGCAGACCAGACAACTTGAGTCGCCATTGCTCGACCAAGTTTCTGGGTCGGGAAGTCGCAACGTCATGGAGCGAAATATTGATGGACAGATCGCGTTCGATGGCAGGAGGATCGAAGGAGGCAACGATGGAGTCAAAGAGAGGAACGGCGGGAGAAATCTTGATCGACTGGGGGGCCACCGGACCCGCCTCAAACGATCCGAAAAGCCTCAAAGTTGCCTGGTTTGCCATCAGGCCATTGACAGGCACGTGAAGCCCGAAAGATTCTGGAATGACGATGGTAATGTTGGAAGCCTCAATGATATCCTCGTTGAAAGAGATGGAGAATTCATGGCTGCCTTGAACCCAGGTTGCAGACAAATAAACGTAGTTGATAGTATTTACAACGATCTGAATCATAGACCTTCTCTCGAAATTGTTCTCGAGGGAATACTCAGCAAAGAAATCCGGCAGCTGCATTGACAACACATCTCCCTTAACCAACTTCATCCCATTGCTGAAGACCAGCTCAAGCTGGACTATTGAACCAGCTGAAGGTGACTCTGGTATATACGCCAACCTGGCGTAGGTAGAAGTAGCAAGTAGAGCCCCGACTGGCTCGACATACCAAAGAGGGGTAGAATACACCGGCCCTGCCTTGGCGTTACAGGAGATGAAAAATGTTTGCTGGTTCAATGAGATGGCTTTCTCCGGCAGAGTGAGGCCAGAGGTGGAGGAGATGAAGGCATGAACTGATCGATTTGCCTCCAGCACTTTCCCGCAGTTCACCACAAACACCAGGCGCTGATCGGGGTAGGTCGCCGACCATGCAGCATAGAACCGCGGATCGCTCACGCTCCCCATGTCGAACACATCGGACTGGGGGATGATACCCTCAGGGCCCTTGAAGCCCGGCAGATAGAACTCGATCAGCTCTCCCTCCTGAATGCTCATGAGAGGAGTGAACTGAAAATGAATGTCCACTCGCTCCCCGGCTGTCGGGTTGTCGTACGACATGCTGGTGTAGGAAAAAGCGCCGACTGGCGTCAAGATATCAAGAGATCTTGAGACAACAGGGCCGTAGATAGCGTCCGTCGTCAGCTGGACTCCCTGGAAGTCCGATGGAAGGCCTGTTGTAGGGAGCGCAAAAGAGTTTTGAGAGCTCACAAAAATGTCACTGCGCAAGCCTGCCAAAACAAGGTACTTAGCAGTGAACACGAGAATGTTAGAATCTCGATGCCACTTGGCCTGATCAAACTGATCGTTCTGAGTTGTGATGCTTTGATTCTGGTCAGCTACTCGTCTTGAGAATCCTGGCAGATGAAGAGCAATGTGTTCTCCAGGAAGAATATCGCGATTGTGTATGAATTTCAAGGAAATAGAGACGATATCCCCGGCAAGAATAACATCTGGAGATTGGCCAGCGAACTGAAACCTGTACTCCTCAAAGGATCCGATGGCAGGCGCAGCAGCGACAGTTGGAAAGACTGGACCTTGAGAGGCATTCGTTTCCACCAAGACCCTAGGATCATGCAACAATATTCCATCCTGACCTATCGCTATTCCCGCCGACTGTGGAACAAAGATCCTGCAATGCAGCAGCGCCGGCAGGAGAAAACTTGTAGAGGCAGGCATATAAACGCTAAGAACGCTGCTCATACTCCAACTTGAGCGAAGTATAGTACTGACAGTCAGTAGACCTTGCGCGTTCGAACAATTCAATTCAACGAGGGAAAACTGAGATGTGTAACATGGATAACCTTTTTGACATGTGAAACTAGGAAATGAGACCCTGATCATATCATTCGCAATCATATTCATCTGGGCAATGAACGAGACGTCTATCCCAACCATTCTTCCTGCAACCCTCTCCGTAAAATCAACCTTGAGGGTGTCCGTGAACGAACCAATCTGCAGCAGAGGTGTGTTCACAGGAACCGAGGGCCCGCCATTCTGCGCGTTTGTGTAGTAAGTACCGAAGGAGTTGATTCGAACTCCTTCCTTGGGAGCACTGATGCCCGATGTCGCTGGGATCAGCACGCTGTAATCGCGACCATTGGCCGTTATTTGAGTGCATGTGAGGACAAGAGTGCTCTCTGCCTCTACCCAGTCCGCTTCTGCGAACTCTGCTGTGCCAAGCTGGATGGTCCCCGTGGAGTTGCGGAAGAAGTTAGGCAGCGTGACCCAGATCTTGTCTCCAGGGAGCAGACCGCCGCAACCAAAGCACATCTTGAACTTCAAGGTGAAGTTCAATGGCTGCGCTGAATACGCTCGTGTATAATCGACGGTAAGGTATTGAATCGCTACTTGATCTCTGAGGCCGAAGAAAGAAACTTCTGACGATTTCATCCCTACTCCACTTGAGGTGAACGCTTGAAATAGGACAAGGATGCCACTCAGAAGCCATCTCTTCATGATTATAGTGATCCTCTGCTATCCTCGACCCTTCATGCACTCCCTGCTCGCCTCACTAGCTCAATCATCGTCTCAAACTTACAGATCGCTCGTCTCATCAACATATCTTCTCCTCTCCGTCCTCCTCTTCCTGCGCTTCTTCCCTTTGCCTGCCTCCCCCACCATGGCATCTCCGCCATGGTCACTGAAAACGAAGGGACGTCCACCGGGTACCCCCACCCACCCCCTCAAATCTTTCACCCCATAATATCCTCTTGGGTTCAGTATTGCCTGATACCACCGGTGGTTTGACTTGAGCTTTGGACCCCCTGTAAATTGTCAAAGGTTGTCATGGAGAAAATGAGTAGGAGCTCAAATGCGGATCTGGCAGTACCGAGGGAGGAAGGGAGGGGAAAGGGGAGGGGAAAGGGGAGGGGAGGAGAGGAGAGGAGGAGAAGGGAGGAAGGGAGGGAGGGAGGAGGAGTGGCGAGGAGGAGGGAAGGGAGGGT
>NW_005434639.1:150638-189078 GCF_000315625.1 Guillardia theta CCMP2712
AGGGAACGAAGGGAGGAGAGGGGAGGGCGGGAGGGGAGGGGAGGGCGGGAGGAGAGGGAGGAAGGAGAGGGGAGGGAGGGGGGAGGGAAGGGTAAGAAGGAAGGGAGAGGGAAAGGTTAAGGTGAAGCTAAGGGCCTTACATCGTGCTAAGTGGAAGGTGGCTGTTGTGGAGGCAGTGAGGACAGGAAGAGGAGGTTTGAAACTCTGATCTCATCATTTCAAATTACGCAGGAAGAGGAGGTTTGAAACTCTGATCTCATCATTTCAAATTACGCAGCCTCAGGATCTGCAAGTTCCCTGCATCATCTCCTACCGCCAGCATCTCGTTAGACTTGGTGATGTCGAGGCTCGTAATCGCGTTCTCCAACTTCAGATAGCACTTGTCGAACCCCCGCAAGACGTCCCAGACCCTCACCGTCCCGTCTAGCGATCCGGAAACAACATACCTGACGGGCAATCAGCAATGGGCAAGAGCGAAACTTGGTGCGAAGGCAGTCACCTGATGTTTCTTCCGATCCTAGACTTCTGCCTTCCTTGACTCACTTCACTCTCGAGCAGGAAACACTGCAGCCTTCTCAGCATCTTGCCGGAAACCCCACACAGAGTCACCTCGGATATCGATGCTCCATGTCCGATGAAGTACTGCAGCGGCGTGCCGTGGGTCGCATCCCAGAGGATCATCGTGCAATCCTCTGAGGCGCTCAGAATCACCTCCCCCGATCGATCCATCTTGCAGTTGATGATGGCGGCTTTGTGGCCCTCGCACACCATGACCTCCGTCCCCATGTCTGTCGACCACGGCATCCTGAAAGCAGCGAGATTGAGAGCATGAAAGAGGAGTGGAGGGGATGCGCTGAAGGGGAGAGGAGAAGTCACCTGCAGTCCCAGATGCGAACTTCCTTGTCGTCAGAGCCCGTCGCGATGAACCCGGTGTCCGAGATGCTGAGGCAGCGGACGGCGAGGGAATGGGAAGCGAAGGAGAACAACTGCAGGAGGAGGATTAAGAACGACTCGTGCATGCCGCAGCTCTGACCTGATCCCCCGTTAGGATGTGAAAGATTCTTGCCGTCCGATCTGCTGAGCCTGCACAGACGAAGGGTCCAAAGGGCAGGAAAGCCAGGCAGAGCACGGCTCCTTCGAACGAGCGTATCCTGCAAGCACTAATCAAGAGCCGAGGCCTGTATCCTTCTCAACGAACCTCTTGCGCAGGAGCCCGCGGTCGGCGTGCCAGATGGAGATCGACTTGTCGTACGAGCCTGACACGATCCACGAGCCGTCGAAGAAGTAGGCCAGGCAGGTGATCCTGAACGTGTGCGCCCGCAGTTCGTGCTTGACGGCCCCCTTTTTCACGTCGATGATGTAGACCACCGAGTCCTCGCAACCCACAGCGATCTCCTCCTCCGACGCGCTCCAGCTGCAGCAGAGGAGGTACTGCTCCTTGGCCGCCCACAGCTCGAGCTTCTGCTTCAGGCTCATCTTAGTGAGCTTTCCTGAGTCTCGCTTGTACAGCTCCCTGCTCCTCGGGGAGTCAGGGTTGTATGTCAACTTCCATATGCACAGCGTTCGGTCGAGACTGCACGTGCACATGTGGATAGAGTCCTTGGTGAAGCTGATACCCTTGACCTCCTCCTCGTGGATCTGCTCGAAGGAATCTACGATGTAGTTCGAGACTTGCATCATCTCAAGGTAACCGTTGTCGTAGCCGATAGCGACGTACCTGGGAACAGCACGAGGAGAAGTCAAGAAAGTTCACAACTGTGCTCTCCCCTCACCTTCCGTTGGGTGTCGTTGCAAGCACCATCGCCTTCAGAACCTCCTTCTTGACCTTCTTCTGCACGGCGTTCAGCTCATGCAGCAGCGAGTAGCCCTCCTCGGGGGTCCAGAGCTTGTGAACCTCCTCATCCACCCCCCAGACGCGGACGAACTTGTCACGGCCACTTGTCAGCAAGGAACGGCCGTCACAGCTGAAGGTCACGGCCAGCACCCCAGCTGTGTGTCCTCGCAGGACTTTCCCTCCGATGGCCCTCCTCACGTTCCAGACACGGAGGGTCTTGTCCTTGCTCCCGGTGACGAGCCTGTTGGTCTTGGGGTTGTAGTCGACGGAGAGGACGGGCAGCTTGTGCCCGGACAGCAGGGAGAGCAAACTCCCGTGCTCCACGTCCCAGATTCGACAGCTGGTGTCGTTAGACACAGAAACAAGGAGGGGACTGTCCGGGACAAACATGATGCTGTTGACGTCTCCTGTATGCCCCGACCCAGTCGTCGGGCCAGTTCCCAGCATGTGCCTCAGCTCTCCACTGGCAGCCTCCCAGATCCCGATGCTAGCATCCGCAGAGGCTGTGGCCAGCAAGCTTCCGTCCTGAGAGAACTGAACCTGGACCACAGCTTTGATGTGCCCCTTGAGGTGGTGGAGAGTGAGGCAAGAGTTCATGTTCAGCATGAAGCTGGAGTTGTCGTCTGACGCTGAAGCGATCACGCACGTGTCCATTGTGTCCGACCTCCCCCTCCTCTCTAGCCCGTGAACCTTCCAGCTGCTTTCCCCCGGGCTGATGGCGACTTGGGTGACCGGGCCGACATGGCCGACGATCTTGGCGAGCTCGGTGGTGGAGAGTACTTCAAACGCTCGGATCGTCTTGTCCATGGAGCAAGTGATGACCCTGGTCTCATCAGCTGAGAACTTGACGCAGTTGATCCTCTTGTCGTGCCCAACTTTGACCTTCCAGATCTTCATGGCCCCATCCACACCGGCCGACACAGCTCTCAGGCAGTCATACGACAACAGGCACCTGGTACACCTGCCGTTGTGGCCTTGCGATGAGGTCCCGACGCTGTCGTCGCTGAACTGATCGATCTGCGAGCCGTCCGACGTGTCCCACAGCCTGACCGTCCCGTCGTCTGACGTGCTGATCACTTGCGGTCCTGTCATCCCCATCGCACATCCGTTCACGTTCCCCTTGTGCCCTCTGAAGAAGTTGAGCACTACCCCTGTGTTGGACTCCCAAGTCCGGACTGACCCGTCCATGGACGAGCTTGCGAAGGTGTCATGCCCGTAACCCCCAAAGCTGCACGCCAAGATGCCGTCGTGGTGCCCGAAGAAGACCTGAATGCACTCATACGTGTCAATGTTCCACAGCCTCAGCGTCCTGTCCAAGGAGGCAGACACGATGAACTGCCCGTCGTTGCTGACGTCACAGTCTGTCACTGAGCCCCTGTGCCCAGCCAAGATGGCCCTCGTCTGCCTTGACTGGGGGTCGATTAAGTTCAAGGTGAAATCGTTCCCCGCTGTCACCATGCACTCCCCGTCCCTCGAGATCTTGATTCGATTGATCATGGAGGGATTTTGCAAGGACGCGAACCTTTTGCCATGAGCGTGATGAACCAAGATTGAGTTCTCCTTCTTCTGAGCGATCAGATCCCAGAAGGTAACGAAACCCTCCTGACTCCCCGTTACCATCTGAGTCGCATCCGCAAACAAGGCACAGCAGGTGGCGGAGTGCTGGGCTTCAGTCAGGGAGAACAACTCTACACCGTTGTGCGTGTCGAACACGTGCATCTTGTTGGCCTCAGTCACACAGCTCAGGTATCTCGAGTCAGGAGTGAACGAGAGATCGGTTACCGCGGATCCCAGGTGGAACACAGCAGTCAGGCTCTTCTTCTGCAGCTTGTTGAGCATCTCCAGCCATCCTCGCGTCTCAGTCCCCGTCATCATCATGAACCTGGAGGCGATGGACGGGGCCATGGAGAGCGGAGAGTTGGCAGCGAGCTGGAACGTGTTTGACGGTCGGTAGACAATCTCAGCAGCGTTGGTCTTGACGAACTCATAGAAGTCATGGATGAGCTTGAAGGTCTCTACCTTCATCTCCCCCTGCAGGGACTCCACTGCGATCCTGTAATCCTCCAGCATCTCAGGGAGCTGACCGAAAAGCACTCGCATCTCAATGAACCGGATGCTGCAGAGCAGCTCCTTCACCTCCTCCACCATTCTTGCTCGGATCGCGTGATAGGGAGCCTCGCTAAGCCCTCGAGCCTGCTCGTCCGTGATGATCCTGCTGTAAATCCATCGCTCCTTGCCCTCGCCGAGCATGTCGAGATCGAGCTCCAAGAAGCCATGATAGAACATGTTGGCCAGTTCCCGGTGAATCCTTCTCTCACGCTCTGAGGACTTGATCACCTCGTCGATGATGAAGCGAGAGAGGGAGGTGTGGGTCAGCAACAGCGCCTGCTCCCCACCATGGTCGAACCAGTTGCGGTTCTTCTGAAGGAGGTGGGAGATCTTCAGCAGCACGTAGCGGAACCTGTGGTACCTGGGCTTCACGTCCCTGAGCTTGATCATCTCCCAGATCTCTGTCTCCAGCAGCCCTCTTCTGGAGCAGGAAAGGTACTGCAGGATGTCCCGCATGTAGGGCGCGGCACCTCCCAGCTGCAGCTGGAGGGTCTCGAGGTAAGAGGCGAGCAGAGACGACATTCTGTCCGGGAGCTTCTCGATGAGAGTCTTCATCCCCGCGACGTTCTCTTCCTGCCCGACTTTCAAGGACAGCTCTGCAGTGAGCATCGAGTAGAACAAGGCGGAGTTCCTGACAAACCGCTGGGTGTGGTTGAGGTATGACGAAAGTTTAGACTTGATGGAATCCAAGTCTGCGGTCTCAGCCCTTGAGGTGAAGATCGCGCTCTGAATCATCGCCATCTTTGACTCCATGCTGAGCTCGTTGAGCTCGATCTCGTTGGTCTGCCAGCCTCTCTGCTTCACCCTCAGCGTGTGTAGCTCCTTTGCACACCGCACGGGATCGATGGAGAGGATGATGCGAACAGGAAAGCATGGCGGCCCCATGAACTTCTCGGGTACCCAGTCTACCGCTGTCAGGTGCTGAGTGGTGAACCTCGTGGCATTGATTCTCCACATCTCCAGCTCCTCAAGTGAGTCGACGATGAGAAGCAAGCTGTCTCCCTGGAAGGAGGCAGACGCCAGGTTGCAGTACTTGGGGAACGTGTGGCACAGATGCTCGTAGTCTTGATCAAGCTCGCCTTCCTGCTGCAGGTAGAAATGCTCTGATATGCGCAAACAGAATCGGTGGAGCATGCGGACGGGGTCCCTGCTGGAGCCCGTGGCAGTGGTGAAGTGAATGTTCGGAAAGATCTTCGCCTTCGTTCTCCATCCTTTTTTCACAATCTTGGAGGTGACAGGATGCCGCAGGTCCAGGTACTCGTGCACAAAGTTCATGAGGAAGGCCGTCTTTCCCGATCCACTCGGCCCGATCACCAGCATTGGAGTCAGCCGATGCTCGTCATCGCAGTACCTGATCAGTTTCTCCGTCTCTTCCTTCCTCCCTACAAATGAGTCGGGAACTTCCGAACGGTAGATGAAGAAATCCATGTTCCTAGTGTCGATCTCAGCGTTGGAATACGAGGTGCCCTCCTCCCCTGAGAACACCATGTTCAAGTGATGCTGAATCTCCGTCTTGACAAAGTCTGCGTACTCAATCAGATCTCCTAGCTGGTACCCGAACTTGTCATCGCTCTTGGCGTAGGAACACTTGTAGTTCTGCAGCAACTTGGAATTGGATTCAATGGTCACAGATTTGGCGCAAGCATTTCTCAGTCTTCTCTGCATGGCATCCCTGTCATGTCTCATCTCTTTGAATACATGCTGCTTGTCTGTAGGAACGTCGGACATGAAGTCATATCCTCGTTGCAAGATCAGGATTCGCTTCACCCCGTCTTGAAAATCATTCACCGGCGCAACTGCTTTTGGGCTCTGTCCTACAGTGTTCTTCTTCAACCCCTGCCCCTTCTTCGATCGCAATTCTCGTATGCAAAGAGCGGCTTCCAACTCCTGGTAAGAGCGATCGGGAGGATAGTTATCCAGCCATTCATGCGCGCTGCTCAGTTCAACTCTCGATTCATCAGCAGGGATCTGCCCATACTTTCTACCTTGCAGCAAGACAACACAATGAGAGCTCTCTATCTCATGAAATCTTAGCTCCAGTGAGCACAGGTGAGCTTCAGCGTCTGTGAGACCATCCTGCAGGAATTTCAAGACGACCTTCTTGCCCCTCTGCCCGGCCACGTTGTGGAGATGACTGTACACGTCCGAGTACATCAGTTCCAGCTCTGACTTCATATCCTCACATGTTGCGCTGACATAGATAACGTAAGTCTGCCACGACTCCCTCATATCCCACTTGAACATCTCCGGAGGCTGAAGTACGTGCTTCATCTTATCCTCAACCTGGGTAATGTAGGTCTGAGGAGTAGGCGGCCTGGGGGGCTCATCGTCTTGGAAGAAGTCTTCGTCCTTTGCTTTCTTCTTCTTCTTCTTCTTCTTCTTGCCCGACCCTACAAACATCGTTGTTCTCATAGATTGCTCCAGGCCCGTCGACATGGCGCTGGCTGCTACTTCTTCCTCAGTAGTTGACAGCATCTGTTGGAACGCCTTGAAAACGCTGCTTCTCTTCCCCTGCTCTGCTGTCAGAATTGTGCAGATCTACATCATACTAGTTCACCGCTCCTGCTTTCTTCTCGGGTCGAGTGTCTTCGACAATCGTACCAGGGATGACCTCCCCGTTGTCATCTTTGATGGGAGAAGGAGGCGGCTGCGCGTTCTCATCGAGGTCGCAGATCATCTCTCTTCGCTCTCTCATAAGAGCGTTCTCGGAATCCACTTTCAAGACTCTCTTCTTCCATCGGAACGGGCCCCACCGTACAACCTTGTAATCATAGATGTCCCCTGAAGACTTCAGTCAGGAATAAACCCATAGATCGGGAGGAAGCAGACAAGATGACGCCATTGAACAACGCAGGCACATCATCTCTTACCATACTCCTGGAGCTTCAACTTGAGTTTGTTCCTCTCCTTCTGCTTCAGCACCCTCTTCTCCTCGATTTCTTCGATATCAGCCATCGTAGCCTATCCGACTCTCAACTTTCTCAAGTTGGCGTCGAAGTCCACGGAATCAGCAGCCTGCGTTCACCTCGCATCATGACATCTCATATAGTAGCTAGTTGCATGTCTTCGGCGTCGGCAGATTGTGTCTCACTGGTCTGCTGCCGCCATGGTTGTCGTGCAGCGTTGCCCGCCATCGGGCCATTTCGTGGGCCAACAACAGAAACAGTTCTCAACCACACCCATGCAGGGCAGTAATAAAAGAATAATAGAGAGATTAGAGGAGCTTTTACTGCCTTACGGAGGGGAAGGTGTTTTTAGGTTACTACCACTTTTTCACGAGCTTGCTGTCCTTCTAGAAGACGTAGTGGCTGGTAGGACCGGTCATGCTACAGCCATGGCGGACGGCAGCGGCTCCGGTTAGGAGAGCATGAGGCAGAGAGCGTGAGGAGGAGGAAGAGAGAGTGAGAAGCTGACGGGAAAGAAAAAAGAAGAGGAGACAGTTTACGGCACTTTCAAATCAAAAGGTGGAGGACAATCATTTTTTAGAATTCTTGGCTCCTGAAGTCGCAGAGACAGAGAGGAAAGAGAGTGAGAGAGGGAGAGAAGGACGTACTTGATAGAGAGTGAGTGAGTGAGTGAGTGGAGACATTGAGATACTTGTTTGCGTTTCATGGTGTTTCGCCTCCCACAGAAAAGGACCATGGACGTAAACAATTTCATCAAAAATCGAAAGTCAGGGGAGTATTTTGAGGATTCGAATGCCCTGGTAGCCACTCTAGCGTTTGAGTGCTCGTCCAGTCATCGAACAGTTAGCAGAGAAGGAGCTCGCACCTCCAGAGAAGACCCGGTCTACTTCTCTCACGAGAAGAATGTGAGGATGGTCAAGAAAATCCCCAAGGCAAAATGTGTTGTGCTGCCGCATGTGTTGCCTGCCTCAGGGCCCATTGCATGGCCAGCAGCACCAAGTGTAAACGACTCTCCTACAGCCTCGAGGAGGGAGACTGCGTTCAGCCCCGACCGGAAACCCACACCAGAGACAAGACCGAAGCAACTGGAACCTAGCCCGTCAAGCAGCCCCTCGCGTGACGGAAACATCAACCCCCAGCATGTCAGTATCAACCTCAAGACCGAGCGAAGCCCTGGACCTGAGGAAGCGCTGTTTGAGATCGAACGATGCCCTCCATCTCCTAGACGGACTGAAGGGAATCCTTGATTGTTGGTGATTTGGAAAATTCTATTTGAAATTTGGCTCGTTGATAACTATCTTTTGGACTATAATACAATGATGTGCATATCCTTCCTTTCGGCACAATACAGTTCCCACATAAGACTGCATGCCACCTCCAGCTTTCTCACACCCAGTCGCGTGTTATACAAAGAACTTGTCCATCTGCTCCTCTCCAGATCAGCTCGCAGTGTTCTTCGCAGCTCCCTTCCTCTCTGTCCAGCTATCAACCGTTTTCCCACCTCCACGAAGTCTTCTTCGTTTCGAGCAATCAGCTGCGTTTGCCCCAGACTGCTCAGGATCGACGAGGCGACGCGGGAGGCGAAGAGCATTCCCGGCCTGCTCAGCAACGGCGTCCCCATCCATAAGACATCCATGGCCACAGTGTGAGCATTGACAGGAAACGTGTCGAGGACGATGTCCGACAGGCCGCATCTGGTTGGTAAGGTCAGGCAAGGAAACAAACTTGCGTCACTCTTCTCAACGTGTCAAGTGTGAGAGAGGTCTACATCACCTTCGGATGAATTCCACGATCTCTGTCTTGTACGTCCAAAACAATTTCTCGGCGGCGATGCGATGCGCGGAGGCGTGAAGTTCATAGCGCCTACTGATCCTCTCGCCTTGTGGCCCCTCCAAGATTTGCCAGAAAAGCGAAGTTTCCTCTTCTCTCACGATGTCGGCCCAAAGTTTGAACGTCTCTGGATTCACTTTGTACATCTTGACAGCAAGTCAGTTCGAGAGATCCCACGATGTGAGTTGGTCACCTGATTGAAATTCGAAACAACCGTCTTGTTCGCAGGCAAACCCAGCAACCTTCGCTGTCTTTCTACGTATTCCTCTCGTGAGGGAGACCCGGCAGGACCGGAAGTTTCCTGCTCCCTTGCCTCCTCAAAGTGATACCTCCTATGATCGTTGATGTAATAGCAGCCCGGTAGCACCACCAGCTTCTCCGAGAAACTGAGGGAGATTTCGGGTGTGGTGGCAACGATGTCAGTGATGAAGAAGTCCATGTACTTCGCTCCCATCGTCCCAGGATATCCCAGATACGTCGCCTGCACAGGTGCGACTTTGTACGAGAGGACATCACTTCTGTGCCCGGCAGTCCAACCGTTGAGATTGAGGAGGACATCGATGTTGAGTCGTCGGATTTGCTGGACGGCAAGGTCAACCGGCATGAGAGGGTCGACGTGGGTCATGTTGCAGTCTCTTGAGATCTCCACCTGCCAGAACTCACTGGCGTTGGAATGGCCCAGGTTGAGGCAGCGCAAGGAGACCTTGCCCTTGTCGTGGAGGGGAAAACTTCCTTTCAACAGATGCGAAGTCGCATGAGCGGCGAAGTCCGACGAGAAATATCCCAATACAAGTCTCTTCCCTTGTTTGGCTCTCCTTCTCCCTTCATGGACCTCCTCGAGCAGCCTATCGGACTTGAGATGCCCGGTCTGACCTCGGGAGTAGATGATCGATGCTGTCAGGAAGTCGCAGAGCTGCGGGTTCAGCAAGAGGTACTCGTGAGGCTGCAAGAGCGATCCAACGCCGACCCCCGAGAAATCACAACAAGAGAACAAAAGGGAATCGACATCTTTCCTTGCCATGGTTGTTTCGCACAGATGACTCGGAAGAATCCTAGAGATGTATTGCTTGCTCATGTAGCTTGCCAGGGCCTCCGCATGAGACAGGAGAAGCTCCCACCTTGCCATCCTCGCAGCATTGACAAACGAGCCAAGAAGACAGAGAGGTCTCCTCGACGTCTTCATCCTTGAAGCAAGATAGAAGAGCCTCGCTGCTTGGTCATGCATCCCCTGCTTGTTGGAGCAGATTGCCGCCCCGAAGAAAGGGTCATCGTTCCTTGCTCCGAGCCTCCAGGCGACTTTGAAACACCGGATGGCACCCTCACATTCTCCTATACCCAGCAGGAGCCCTCCAAGTCTGTTCCACACCTCCTGTCTGGTCAACAACGCGGATGGGCCGGCAAACAGGATCCGCGCCATGTCGTTGAGGGACGTGTGTCGTATGTCGCTGCCCTGCACGAACAGACTTGAGCAGTCGAAGTAGGAGTCGATGAGCATGTCTCTGATCTGATGGCTCGCAGAACTCGTTCCTGCGATCCTGAGGGCTTCCGACATGCATTCGACATTCTCCTCGCACTTGCCTTGCGCCTTGTAGGTCTGACCGAGCGCGATGTAGGACACGTAGATGGTAGGATCAAGTTTGAGCGCCGACTTGAGCTGGTCCTGTGCCAGGTCCTGCCTTCCCTGATAATGATATGCGATGCCAAGGTTGTGCCTTGATGACACGCTGCGCGGATCCTGAACGACGCAGTCATAGTAGGCCTGCACTGCTTCGTTCAACCTGAAGGTGCGTTCGTCAGTTGATCGCATGGGAGGAGGATGCAGGATGAGCACCTGCCATTATCTCGCAGAGCTCTGCCTCGAGGACAGTCATCCTCCCCCGCTACCACCAGCATGACAACTGCCGCCATCACAACCGCCCGCGTCGCCATGCGGCATGCCCCCGACAAAGTCAACTGAGGCGGACCTGGGATATTGACATCCGCTTGCACCTCACTCAGGACATGGCCGAACCTCGGAGCAGGCGGCTCTTCATGCTGCTGCGCGGGATTGTGTGATGGCTGACGCGTTGGCGCGTCAACGAGAACATGCAGCTCTACTTGTCCCTGCTCATCCCTCCTCCTCCTCCTCGCTGCCACCTTGCTCTTGCCCCTCCCTCTCTGCCTACGTATGACCTCTTCGCTTGTTGGCTTTCAAACCTTTGTTTGTCGGTTGCACTTCTGATACCCTGGAAGTGCAGGTCATGGGGAACAACGTCAGCTTCGACTGCTGTGGGAGCAGAGCAAAGGATGTGCCCATCGAGCGCCGCGCTCAGAGGCCTGATGGACAAGCCCTGCAGGTTACGTGAGGTATAGCATGCAATCTGCTGAAGTGTGCAATGCAGTCGTCCACAGGAGCGCAGAGCACTTCCGAAGAGCCGAAGCAAAGGATAGTGCTGCAGACAAGTCTGGAGCAGAAGCACGATGAATCCATCTCCGAGGGCGCAGCTGAGCAAGATCAGGGAGGAGTTGGGATCATGTTGGTCCATGCACAAGGCAAGTGGGTCGTCAAGTCGGTGATCAAGGATTCGCCTGCATGGTCCTCTGGCAAGATTGCTGAGGGTGATGTGTTGCTGAGGTTTGGCGCTGAAGAGCTAGCTCAAGTTTCTCTGACTGGAGGTTTCTTGTGCAGTGTGGATGGGAACGAGGTTGAAAGTATTGAGAACCTTGGTGAACTATCGAAAATCCTGATGGGTGCGTGAAGCATGGGGGTCAGAAACTTGCCAGCTGATAGCATACAACAGGTCCAATCAATTCCGTAGTTGTCTTGCGATTCTCCAACAGCAAGACATCTGAATTGACTCACGTCACGCTGGTAAGGACAACCGACTTCACGGGTCAAGGTGAAATTCTCTGATTTGATTCGACGTGCGATGAATGATCTGAGCGGCTGACTAGGAAACGACAAGAAGCGCGTGTGGCGAGCGACTCGCACTGACTGGGTCAATGATAACATTGAGTGTGCAGACATATAAGAGGAGGATGGGAATTGCTTCCTCGATTATTAGCACTTTTGCGTAGTACGATACCACACAGTAATTTAGAAAGCCCTTAGTTTGTTTCTTCCTTTCTTATCTCTTATTCTTACAACCAAGACAACTGGGATATTTTGTCTGCTGGTGGAATCATTATCATCGTCTTCGACGTGGACGATTCTCTTGCTTAGCCAGCTCTAAACTTTCTCATGATTTGAAATAAATCAACAATACATCATCTTGCGCTCTTTGCTTTTGACGAGCCTGTTTCAACATGCAAAGCTTTCGTCTGCAGGACACAAACTCGATAGAGATCGACATGTCAGCGATAGACCTTTGAAAGTGGAAACTAAGAAGAATCAAACAACACCTTAAAACATTCTTAATGATCAATCGGCAGCTAGTCTGCCTCAGCATTCCTCTCAGTGGCTTCTCCTTCCGTTCACAGCTACTGTGGCTATCCAGGCCCTCGTCCGCCCTCGTCGACCTCCCTCACATCTCTTCAGTACCTCATGACTCACCAGCTTCCCCATCCTGGTGACGACTGAGTGGCAGGAGAAGGGAAGGAGGTATCGCGAGAGAGGTCGTCCTTCCTTCGGCCTGCACTGCTGGAGGTCCAAGTTTGCTCGGCCCGAGTTGGTTGCCCACCTGGAGGTTGCCTCGGCGTTGCTTTGCCTGACTGAATGAATGATGCTCGTCGGTGAGTTGTTTGCAGGAGAGGTTTGCAGGTCCGAGGTCCTTGAACATGAGAACCTGATCCTTGCCTTCGATCAGCAGGGACTTGAGGTCTGGCATGTCGATATCACGCTTGTCACGCTCAGCATAGAAGGCAGAGACGAGGGTTTTTGACGTGCTGGTTGAAGTCTCCTGCGACTATCTCGAGCAGGAGGAGTAGCACGAGGAGGACGACATGGAAGATTAGGAGGAAAAGGAGGACTGTGAAGATAAGGAGAACAAGGAGGACTGATTGAGGTCAGTCATGGTGATTCCGTTGCGGTCCATGAAGGAGCGGAGAAGGGAAACGAAGCAAGGGCCTTCGGAATGGATGGACCACTACCCCACCTCTTGACATTAATCGGAACCCGTTCTTTCTTCGGCAAAAGTACCGGTGCATCAAGGACATTGAATCACCCCCACCGTCCTAAATGATGATGCAAAAAACCCACAAACACTGCCTGCGTAATAATTTAGACTCGCCGGCCCGGGAACCGTTTGAACCTCCGACCATCGGACCGTTCTCTCTGATGGAACGTATGCCAGCCGTGCCAGTCAGATAGCGCCGAGTTAACAAAAACTCTCCTGTAAACCAAGACGACTTACGTGGCGAGATCTGCGTGACTTTGGACTAGTACAAGTCTAACAAACTTGTATTCCGGAATACATGTGATCGGACCGGCCCCGGAGATCATCCGCGGCGGTTTGCGCGGCTGTCGAACGACTCCCGTTTCAAATTTCAGTTCAACGGTTTCAAAATTCCCTATGGCTCACGGGTCACCGGCCCCGCCCGGCCCACCGTTGTGCCGGGGTCAGAACGGTTTGCCGCCCACCCGGTGACCGGGCCAGGGCTGCTGGGGGCGCAATGGCAGATAAAGAACCTCAAAGAGTATAGAGCAAAGCTAGATCACACCTGAAAATATTTATTGCCCCATCCTGACGACTGCAGGGCTCAGGGGTTATTCGGCAGAAGGAGGGGTGAGGATGCCTGGTATGAGTGGGGTAGGGGTAGTAGACTGGGGGCTACACAGTGAAAGAAAGGGGGTGGTAGGGGTAGTAGATTTTTGGCGAGGGATGGCGACGAAGAAAGCGGAGAGAGCGACGAAGGGAGGGAACTAGAGGCGATGGCGTCAGAGAGCGAGCGAGAGGAGGAATGGAGCGAGAAGAGAGGAAGTAGTCGAAAACAGGCAAGATGAAGGGGAGCATGATGCAGTAACAGGGAGTTCTTTTCTTTGTTTCACAGATTGAAGAGTTTGTATGTCCTGGTAGCAACGTTCGGTGGTTGAATCAGAAGCATGGCATGAGACCTCTAGATTGAAGGGCATATTTTGAGTCATTTACAAGATATATCTAGCTTTGAAGCATCATAACCTTTCATAATATTCAGGTCTGAGCTCATAGTTTGCCTAGGATTCTTCCACCCCATCGATGTTTTTTTTTGTTCTTTTCATTTTCCTTCAGTGATGATTGATTCTTTCCTCTTCAGAATCTATTTCTTTTCTCTGTATCGATCGAAAAATGTCCAAGGCGGTAATGGAGTTGGAAGAACCAGGCGCATACATGGTAAACCTCTCGATTGATCTTGACTTGCTTTGTGTACATTCTTGTTGAGCGAGGAAACTTCTGATGTCTTGGCTTAGGTGAAAGGAATGAAATGGGTTGTTCCCCAGAGATACAAGATTGCTGTGCTCTTGGGCTCTGGGGCATATGGTTGCGTTTGCCGCGCCTACGATGAGCAGGTCTGACTTTCACATGCCGGGGATGTTGCAGCTGACTGAAAGTGACTTGTTCGCAGGAGAAAAAAGGTGCCAGCATGGTGATATGCTCTCCAGAGTGAAGTTTTACTGTTTGAGAACAGATGTAGCGATTAAGAGGTTTGAAGACGTGTTCATGAGCAAGACAGACGCGCTGAGGATTCTGCGAGAGATCGCAATCCTTCGACGGTTGGAACACAGGTCAAGTCGTTCCCGCAGTGTTGCGCCCGCTCATGCTTCTTTCATGCCAGGAACATAATCAAATTGATGAATGTTGTCAATCCAGCGCAATTCCCACAGCCGCTGCGTGTAAGTGGAATCGCAATTCCCCTACCTTCATTGTGCCCCTCTGAGTTGAGCGAGCGAGCAACATGTGCTTCTCTCCTTTCAGTCTCCTCCTCACTCTTCCCGTGTATCTCCTTAGACGCTTTACGTCTTCTTCGAATACGGAGGGATGGACCTGCACAAGTTGGCTGCTTCAGACAGATACCTTGAACTTGATGAGATTCAATTCGTGATCCGGCAGCTCTGCGAGGTTTCGACCAGTTTCTCTCCAAATGCTTGAAGTCTGATTCGACCTTACGTCAGGGGGTGCGATACCTTCATAATTCCTTCGTGATTCATCGTGATCTGAAGCCAGCAAACATTCTCATGTACTCCCCGTTCTGCTCTGATCCATGTGTTCTCGTTGACAGTCTTGATAGCGAGCCGGAACGTCTTCACCTCAAGATTGCAGACTTTGGATTGGTCGATGAATCCTCGATGATGTACACGAGCGAGACTGACCGTGGGTGCTGCAGGCAAGGGTCATGGAGGCAGATCTCAACGCTCACTCCCACCTCGAGGACGATTTCGATCAGACAATGGGGGTTGACCAGCGGGACGAGGAGGAGGTTGTTGAAGGCGTGAGCGACTTAGCGGTGGACGATGGCTCCAGCCCTTCGTCTACCAGTGAGGCAGAATGTAAGAGTGCCGGCTTATCACCTCACATCGACTCGACTAACCCCTGCCCCTTGCAGATGACGATCGTCCTACACCGCTGCTCCGGCACATGAGTGAGCATGTAGTGACAAGGTCTTGCGACTGTTGGTTGCTCCTCCATCATCTGAAGTTGTGCTAAGGTGGTATCGAGCTCCCGAAGTCATCCTCTGCCGGGGACGATATTCGAACTCAATCGACAACTGGAGTGTTGGTTGCATCATTGCTGAGCTGTTCAACCTCCACAGCTCAGTGGTGAGTTCTGCCGTCGTCCATCGCATCATCAAGTCTAAAGGTGATCTGACAGGATAAAATCAATCGAAGACCTCTTTTCCCTGGTTTGATCTTGCATGCCTTGCGCCGGACTTCTCTGATTGGATTGCAGGGCGATCGTGTTTCCCGCTGAGCCCGAGCTCAAGAACATGTTTCAAGGTCAAACCTCGCGCATGAATCGCCTTCTTGCATGTTTGATCGGCAGAGGCAGGAAGTGACGGACCAACTGAATGTGATTTTTGCTGTCACTGGCACACCCTCAAGGTAGTTGCGTCCTGTCCCTTTCCTTAGCCGCTGATCGCTCCCTCAGCTACGAGATCGATCAGCTCGACGCTGGATCAGAAAGCAACGACGTGAAGACGTGAGCTCCGAGCAGCTCGACTGAGTGTTGGCCTCACCATTGCCCAGGTACCTCCGCCACCTCCATCCCAAGGGAGCCATCGTGCTTGGGAACAAGTATCCGCACATACCGCAAGAGGTACCACCGAGAGGCTTCAAGGAGGATGGTTCTCATGCAGCTGTAGGGGATCAAGCTCCTTCAGAGCCTCCTCAAGTTCCTGGCAAGAGAGAGGCTGGACATGAAAGCTGCTCTACAACACCCGTTCCTGAATGTGAGTGCTCCCTGCCTGCCTGCCTGCCTCCAACCCCCCCCCCCCTTCCCCCTTACACGCTCTCTCTCCTTCTCTCCCTCTCCCTCTCCCTCTCCCTCTCTCCTTCTTTCTCCCTCTCTCTCCCTCTCTCTCCCTCTCTCTCCCTCCCCCTCTCATCTCCATCTTCTACCGTACGCTCTACTCAAGCTTTTGGCCTTCTTTTTGCTCGGATGCTCCTGCACAGACTTCGACCCCGCGACTTCACCAGCTGGAGAATCAGCTGATGGCTGATCACGACCTGGACATGCCTCCTGCTCTAGAGCGGTCAAGCTCCGTGTTGACAGCCAAGAACCTCCTGCAGGTACCTCTTTGCCTCCTTGCGGATCCCGCGAGGCTGAGTTCGTGCTCAGCTGCAGTTGGAGAGCAAGTACAACAAAAGGAATCACGACGAGGTGAGCTCTTCACCTCGTGGTATGGGAGGGTTGGCACGTTGACGGTGCGGAGCAGGCGGTTGAGAAGCTTTCGAACCTCTTCCGCAACGAGATCGAAGCCTTCTACGCTGAGTTCGCCATGTGCGAGGGCTGGTGCTGGTGTGCGGGGCGGGGCGAGTGACTGAGTGACAGGCCCAAGAACACGAGGATAGCGCTTGCCGGGGAGAGGCGCGGGAGTGAAGGGGATGAGGGCACGTTGAGGTCCTCCAACTCGGATGAATTCTCTGACTGCCTTTCGCCTTGATCGCCTCCAACGACATTGCATCTTCAATAATGAACCCTCCCTCCTCTCTGGCGCTTCTTTCTCAGCTGCCGATTCTCCCTCTGGTTTTACAGCAGCAGAAACTCCCTGGTGTAGGAGTTCTGGTCCATGGTCGTCTTCACCGTCACGGCCCTCCCGCTCCTCCGCAGAAACGCAGTCGCGAGCTGCATGCAACGTCAGCGAAGACGTCGATCTGGCAGTAGGTCTACCATGACGTCATGGTCGTTGATGAGGTAGTTGTCTTGCATACTCAACCACTGCCGCCCCCACAGTGTGCATGGCGCCTGTCAGTCGCTAAGGTTTAGGAGAGGGAGACGGCGAGAGCTGAGGGGCAGAGGAAAGAGAAGCAGGAGAGAAGAGAGCAGAAGCAGAATAGGACCTGCATGCGTACGACAATTTTACGCCCGTGACCCTCCCAGTTCTGATCAGTGGCTGGTACCTGCTGCAAGGTTAGCCAAAGTGTTATCCCTCCCTCGCTCTCCTCCTCAGACCTTGTCTTGAATCTTCTTCGCCCAGTCCTCGTAGACCCCCTTCGCCTGGATGTATTCTTGGGTGCTGGCTGCACCAGCATCCTCCACGTCGATCTTCATCGCATACCCATTGTTTTGAAAGATCTGACCAGGGATGGTCAAACAAGACAACGAGCGAGGAGTGGAAGGCCTGTCTCGGCCCGCGTGTACCTGGTAGATGCTGTTGAAAGACTTCAAGACCTCAGAGAAAGGAGCGTTGGGGCTGCAGCACGAGGGTGAGCAAGAGGGAACGAAGACGTTCCTAGCCAACCTGGAGGGAAGCGGAGGTTTGACGTAGTTGCTGTCATCCGTGAAGTTTGCGAGCAGCCCGTCGTACATCCTGTCAACTTCGTCAGCGCAGAGTGAACGAGGGGCAAGATGATTGTACTTTTCACCCGAGCGCATGAAGAAGCGCGGGGCAAGGAGGTTATCGTCCTTGAGCATCGGGTCTCGTTGGATCACATGCTTGTCGTTCTCCACCCCGCTCGTCTCCTCGAAGATCTGCTTCGCGCCTTGGATGGACTGCGTGATGGATGCGAACTGGGCTGAGCTGATGAAGTCGAAGTAGAGCGCGTTGGTCAGGTCTCCCTGCTTCACGTCGTTCTCCTTGATGTACTTCTCCCACTCGTCCTGGCGGAGGAGGAAGAAATCTTTCTGGAACTGATTCATCGGGAAGAAATCGAGATCATCGACAGTGTTGTAGCAGGATCGCATAAGGAGCACTGCAAACTGAAGGAAGAGGAAAGTTCTTGGGATCCTGATCGGCTTCGGCCTCTGCTCCTTTATTTTGTTCGTCTGGCCAAAGGGATTTGACAGCAACCCTCCTCCTCCTCCCCGCCCTGTTCCAGATTCCCTTCCGTATCCAAAGACTGACATCGTATCCAGGTTGATCGCGTCCGCTCTTCCTTCCCACAGCAGCAGCGGAGCAGCCGCAGCCACTACCTGCATACACCTCCTCCTCGACAGAGAGTCGATCTGCATCTTGAGCGAGCCCAGGCTCCTACGTCTCGACCCAGCAGTAGCCGTGCTAGCCATCGACAGGCGTCGCTGCTGGAGAAGGTTGGACATGGACATGCTGCTGGGGCTGAAGGCTCCTGCCATCATGTTGAAAGTGGTAACGGTGAGCATCAGGCATATTCCGTGCACAGCTCGCATCCTTCCTGTCAGATCCTGTCGATCCTGTCGATCCTGTGAGGAGATACCTTTGTAGCAAATGAAAGATCCTGCGAAGCTTCACATCAATGGAGTCAAACGACACAAACTGTTCAGACAAGCACTGAAATTTCAAGAAATCTTTTCAGACGACCACTGAAATTCTAAGAAACCAGCCATCTCTCTCAATACAAATACGCACATCACAGCGAAGATGGCTCAGAACAAACTCGTGGAGAAAGGTTTGGACCTCGTCTCGTGCGACTCTCTTCCTATCATTGACAGACGAGCAAGGAAACGGCATGAGAGGAGATCGCAAAGTGCATGGCCGCTGATCGTCAGAGCTAAGCGGCGCCTTTTATAGGCGAGCAAAGCTTACGTGGGGGAAGTTGTGCTTACATGCTTACATGCTTACACGTCATGCTGACGAGCAGATGAACAGCACTTTCATCATTCGGCAAGATAACCTGATTGTTTGATATCTCAAGAGCAATGTTGAAGGAAACATCTATTATCCCTATTTTTTATCCATGCCGATCAATACGTCTTTTACCTGTCGATCTCCTAAACTACGTGTCCACGTTGCAGGTTATCTAATAAATCACACAAACTTATCAACAACTCATCATGCAAGAGGAGGGCAGCTCCACTTGAAAACTAGTTTCTTCCTGCTGCTCCTGCTTCTCCTGCTGCTCCTGCTACTCCTATCTCACCATCCTTTCCCTTGTATGCCTGCGCTGACTTGACCCCGAACGACATTGAACATTTATATAAAGTTTTTGGTTTACTCAATAATCCTTTTTGATACAATTTTTCAGGTACGGGACACTTTTACAATTGTTTTTTAAAAAGGGAGGCGAGCTCGCAAAGCAATTGAGTAACTAAAATAATTTCATTATCGTACCCCTCCAATTAACGTTCATTCTAGGGGTGCGTTTACCCACCCCTATCAACGACATAACCCTCAAAATTGATGACCCTACCCACCAAATGTCGACACCCCCTCGCATTCAAACCATTTCACCGTTTTTATTAATGTCAGAAGTATAAAATTCTCCACTTTGGTAGTCTAGTCATTCGGCAGGATACCCTCTACCCTAAAGAAATATAACCCCACCCCAGAAAACCATTTGCCTCGTTCTCCTCCTCTCAGCCTCATGCTGCGGCTTGTACGAGGGACCGGTCTTCGCTTCTTCGGGCGGCACCCGAAGCATGACGTCGGGCAGCTCAACAGCTCCAAGCAGCTGCCCAGGTAGGAGCAACGGCGAGGGAACATGGCGGGCTCGATGCATGTCGAGGGCCATGTCGAACAGAGAGGATGGGTAGAGATGGAAAAGGCGGTTGAGGGATAGAACAGAGCAAGAGGGGATTCTTGTGGTGTGGATGCAGCCTCGGGTGTGATGTAGGACACATCACTTCTAGCCCTGTCTTGTGTCTTGCTGTTGAGCCTCTTGCGCGTGCGCCCTTTGTTGAGTTGTGTGGTGGGGCTGGGTGGGTCGGAGTCAAGTGTTGGACCTGAAGATTTCCTTGATGGCAGAGTCGATGAGATCACTGGATCCATATCAAAGTCGATAAAGAGGAAAGAATGGAAACGCCAGCCCTTCCCCCACTCGAAATTTGACAGTGAGCTTGCACTGCTGTTTGCTGACCCTACTCATTTGATCCGTTTGGCAGGCAAGGAGGAGATTCGGCAGAAGAGAGATATCTACCTCTATCAGAGATCTCTGCCAGCCCCCGTCATAGATGCTGTAATGAATATGAGAATGGTCGGGCAGAATGTCGACTCAAGCTGTATTGCAGTATTTGCACGGAGCAGATGTTACGGTGTCAAGGGAAAACACATTCAGGCGATGGTGGATTATGGACGCGCGGGATTATGTGATGATGTGGGCACAAGATGCCGGCCGTGAGATAACTCTGTTGTTCTACAGACTTTGGGAAAACTTGCTTCCTTAGCTTGTCGACTTATCATGGGCAAACACAAGCCGATCTTTGACAGGTCTCACATGCTGCGTCGTAGTGCTTGCTAAAACAAGAGTATCTACTTGCAGATCACTTGTTCTTGGGGACTTTGTCATTGTTACGAATGCGCCTGAGATCAATGTCGCCAGAAAGTCACAGGATACAAAACTTTACCGATATCACACTGGTTGGTTGATGGCTTGCGAAGACTTTCTGAGTTTGACGTGTCGAGCAGGGTACCCCGGTGGCCTCGTCGAAACCCCATACATGAAGATGCTGAAAGAGAAACCTGAAGAAGTCATCCGAAGGTCCTTCTGCTCTAGACGTGCCGCGCTGCTTGTCACGTTGCTGCAGAGCTATTTCTGGGATGCTTCCGAAGAACAACTTGAGGAAAGAAAGGATGAAACTGCTGAGGGTTTTCCGTACCAGCGAGCACCCACACCTTGCGGAAGAACCGACGATAGTCCGAGCAGACTTGTTCGAGGTACTCGATCAACTTCCATCCTGTTCTCTCCCTTGCCTCGATTGCATCCTCTCTCTCTCGCGTCAGATCTTCTCATAGTGGTGCTGATTTGGCCTTCAGACACGTTCTCCCTGGTTGGAACCGAAAGAGGCAGTACAGGTCGCAGAGTTTTGTCAGATTGATGATCTGATCCTCACTTGTATGTATAGCAAGTGGACAATGAAGGAGTCGTTATCCTTGACCATGAAGGAAATCCCATCCAGGACCTGGTTGATAATCATGGTGAGCTCAACGTGGTTGGTAGAGTGAGCGCGGGACTGATAGTTTGTATGCAGGCAACACATGGACTGAGGAGGAGGCCGAGTGGCTGCTGAGCGAAGGGACGACGATGTTCCGCGATCCTGTGACTTTCTTGCTCGCTGGTTCCTGCTAACGCGGCTGACATGTTGGCGCAGGAAATTTATGGCAAGGACGTTCCAGAGCCGAGAACGGACACATATGGTGACTATTGGAAGAAGAAGATGAAGTGAGAAGGAGCTGGAGTAAATTGAGCTCCCCTCTTTACCCTCCTCCCCTTCTATCTCTGTTTCCGTCTCCCACTCCACTCCTCCAGTAGACATAGGGAGCACATATTCATCTTCATTGATGGGTAAGTCGCTAAGTAGTGTACAGTCTAACGGAAGACGGAGTTGAGGTAGTAATGGATGGAATAGGCGCGCTTGATGCTGTACAGCCGATGCATCTGAGTGTGGAGAGAGTAGAGCTGGCTGTCTTGTATCTGAATCTCCCCGATGATCTGGAGATTCCCCTCCCCTCGGTAGATCAGATGCAGCTTCAAGTCCCGGTATCCATCTTCCACCTCTGCCCAGGCAAACTTGTTCTTCACCCGGCAGAGCGTGAGGGGCCCGGAGGAGGAGGACGCCTCGAACCATTCCGCCACCTGGACCATGTGGCTCGGCCCCTGGCACACGAGGCACAGGCGGACGGGGTCGAGGATGTTACAGCAGAGGGGCCACGTGCCCTTGGGGTTAGGAGGAGCGTACTCCCTCAGTTTCTCCCTCATCCTGCTGACGGACTTGACCCGGGCAAGATGCACCTTGACGTTCCCCGGGCCCTCCCGGAAGATGCAGCGCAGCTCGTGGACGACCGTCTCCTCCACCGGGCGGGTCTCCCGCGAGGAGGAGGAGGTTAGCGCATCCAGCCCGGTGCAGTGGCTGAGGAGAACGTCCATAACGGCCCTGTGGAAGCCGTCGTTGAGGATGCGAGACCGTGTGTTGAGCTGAACGACGAAGATCTCTTCGTCCAGACACTCCAACGCCCCTTCCTTCACCATCTGCTCCCAATCCGTCCTCGCGTCCGACTTCTCCCGCTCCCCGTAGCGGACTGCCCCCACCTGGTAGCAGGGTCAGCAAGGGACATCACCTCTGCTGGGAGAGCATCTAGCAGGGAGCAAGGAGGGGACGAGCATCGGGAAAGGACGAGGGCGAGGCTGGGGGAACAACAACTGCAAATGTGCTCACCGTGTCCTGTCTCTCCATGCTCAGCGTCACGTGGCGATTCTGCTCCATGAAGGTCGACGAGTAATCTTGCCAGGACCTCCTGCTAAGAGACAATCGATGAGGAAGGCAAGCGGCAAGCGGGACTCAGTCACCTTCCCTCCACATCCGATTGCACTCCAGGGATGTGAGGAGCGTAGACGACGAGGACAGCGCCGTGCTCCTTGTTGACCATTTCATTGAACCTCTGCTCGCACGACTTGACAAGGTCGGCCATGAGCTGCTGGGCAAGGAGTTGGAGCCTTCGGAAGAGGGTGATGTCATCCTTCCAGAGCTTGATGTTGGTGACCTTGGTCTTGAAGAAGAGATACCTTTCCTCCTTGGACAAGTTCCTGATCTTCTCGAGCCTCATCTGCAGCAGCTTGTTCCTTTGCTCTCCTGTCATGAACCAGCCCAACACGCGCTGCATGCACGAGGAGAGGAGCGAGTCCCAGTGCGGCACGGTGGAACCAACCTGCTCCAGACGCCTCTCCAGGTCTTGAGTGTGGTTGGAGTGGAGGAGGAGAATCCTGCATTGCTCCAGAAGCCAGTCGCACAGGTTGTGGTACTGCTCCGAGTCTCCAACGTCAGCCTCGCTCCCTCTCTGCAATAGACACATGCAGAAGCTGTCGAAGAAGTGCTCGTCGAAGTCGTCTTGGAAGATCGACAGCCGCGCGGCCGCCTCCATCGACCTCTTAGCGATCACCTTCAACTGGCTCCTTGCCATCCGCATCCCCAACCGCTCCGTGCTGAGCGCATAGCCGTCCTTGAGCTGGATGTGAAGGCGCTTCCGCAGGTCGGAGATCATCTCGATCAAGTCCTTGTCTTCCTGCACCTGCAGCCGACCCTGGAACTTGCGGAAGTACATGAGGAGGAGGACGGCGAGGAGGATGAAGGGAATGAGCACGACAACGATGAAGATACTGATGTGCTCGCATTCGTTTCCCATCAGCACAAAGTTGGAGGGGCAGGTGTCGCACCCATGGGAGCTGCTCGCGCCATACATGGACGTGATTTTCTTGTTCGGACATTGAATAGCTTGCGTGGAGTTCTCGGGGCAGAAGAAGCCCACCGGGCAGATCGTAGCGTTTGCTGTTCCTCCTGGACAAAACCAGCCAGCAGGGCATGAGAGGCAGGACAGGAGCGTTGAATCCCCGTAGAAGCCTTCGGGGCATATTGAGGGGATCCAAGGGAACCATGTCTGCTCGTTGCCCTTGAGCCAGTTGCAAGCCACCTGGAACATCGCCTCCCTGGAGGGCATGCCGCTTGTCTTCAAAACATTGCTCTGCGCCATGAACTCCTGAACGTCCTGGTCGAAGAAGTCGAGTTTCGACGCCAAGAAACTGACATGCTTGTCGACGCTCGGGAGATACCTCCACATGTAGTTCCTCGGGTTCATATCCACCAGGCCTGTCGCGTACTTCCCTTGCGCCTGCTCGTAGCCGTTGGGGTCCGGCATCCTGACCCTCACCGGCACGTTGTCAGTCGCCAGCAGGTTGTCGTCCGGCTTGAACCACCCGAACACAAAGTTTCCACCCCTCACTACGTCATAGTAAACCTGGTCGAACGCGCTGGATCCATCCCGAAACTTGACAAGAGCGACGGGGAAGTCAAGGAAGAAGCTCAACTGCAGCATCACGTGGTATTCATACTGCACCATCACCGGCACACACTGAGACGTGTTGCTCCTCCTCCTGCACGCAGGGGAGAACCACACCATGTCCCTGTAGCAGTCCAGCTGGTTATTGCCCGTGAACTTGATGTAGTCCGCCTTGTACCGCAAGTTCCCGTACGTTCCTTGATCCAAGTTCGTGCAGGTTTCGATGTTGCCGATGGGGGTTAGAGCCAGAAGCTTGTCCAAGCTATCGAAGTACTGCTCGGGGTTGTAAGACCCTGCGTTGTAATACCCGTAGAAATCGAGGAAAACCTTGTCCTTCTTGCCCCGTTCAACCGTGGACTGCCACACAAACACCTGATCGACTGTCTTGTAGTCATACACGTTGGCTAGCAGCGGGCGGTACGCGTACGGCAACCCTTGAAGAGTTGCGATGCCCATCGTCCAAGTCTCCACTGACAGGTGGATCGTCGGATTCGCGTTGTTGATCTTCACACATTTCTCAATATCCACACAGCCGGCAAGATACGCCATGGAGACTCCCGTGTTGATCGCAACCCCTGAAAGCGACACCACGGAGTAACCCATCACCTCTTCTAGAAGAATATAAATGATCTCAGCAACGATGCGAGCGGAGGACCAAGACGCGTACGGGAGGGAGACGTTGTGAGCAGAGCCATCGGGATACGCCAGAAACCTCTTCTTGACGTCTGACAAGCGCAAGCCGGCAAACCTGATGTCATCGTACTGGCCGTTGAAACAGCTGTTGGGGTGGTCCACCAGGGTTATCGCTGGCGTGCATGCGACGAGAGAACATTGCGCGATGAATATCAAAGCAATGAAAATGTGAACCAATCGATCTTGTCCAGCAAACCTCGCTAACCCACGAGCCTGTCCAGCAAACTTCGCAACCCAAAGCATTCCTTGCTCAGATGCTATGAAGTCTTGTTGAGAACCCCCCCCAAACATACGCGCTTGCATACTTATTTACGGTGTAAAGATGCTTGAGGCCTATGGTGTTGAAGCATGTCCTTTTGATATGACGGAATATCAAGAGGAATACATTCACATCCTGCAAGTACAAGCGTATGTCGTTGCTCGGTGGTTCTAACAATCCTGCCGTCCGTGCTCTTGAAATCTGGAGCACCCACGAGTCACATTAACCTATCCCCCTCTCCTTGCTGTGATCTACCAGATATCCTCCTTCATCCTCCTACTTCCGTCAATCGATCGAGCTCCACCCCTGCTGCTCCTCGCTCCTGTGCTAGGTATACCGCCGTATCGCCCTCCCCGACATTCGGGGGAATATCGCTGAGTGAAAAATGGGCCCTTTTATATGTTTATTGACTTTTATACTTGCTATGGAATTAAAATACTTATAAAGCTCATGTTCACTTCTTTTGACTTATATAATATACTTATATATATTATAAACACTTAATTCATATATAAAATGTATGAAAATTTTAGATCATCAAAATCTCTGTACCAGGAGCTCATCGGAATCTGTACTATGATACTGGTAATATATGGTAATAACGAAAAAAGAAAATATTTCCCATACCCACGCATTTTCCTGATTTATTTACCACTTTCGACACGGTGGGATATCTTTTTTTACTCGAAATTATACATCAATCAAAATTGAGTAAACATTGCTGCATTAACCGTTCACCGATATATATATGCGTGCCGCCACTCTCCCTGCCAGCAGTATGCTGAACCGTTTTCCTCTGCCCCCTCCACCCCTCCACCCCTCCCCCCTCTCCTGTTCCTGTTCCTGCTCCTCTCCCTTCGTTAGCATGCTCCTCCTGCTCCTCCTGCTCCTCCTGCTCCTCCTGCTCCTCCTGCTCCTCCTGCTCCTATGCTTCGTCCTTCTCGAGCCCTGCTTCTTCGCTCCAACGCCATGCTTCATCCTTATCTCCCAACTCCTCCTGATCTCAGTGCTTCAAGCCGATTCTTACCATCGCCCATCATCAACTATCGTTTCTCATCTTCTTCTCTTCAACTCTGTTCTTCCGCATATTTCATTCCCAACGCGTCGATCGGCTCCCCATGCCATTTCCACATCTACGTACTCTTGTCCTTCTGGAAAGCACACCGATACATTCTAAACTTATACTCATCTTTCTTGGCCTCAAATTTCCACCTTTGCTGCCTGCTCTTGTGCTCCCAGACTCTAGTCTTTCAGCTGTACGCCAGCTTCCATATCCTCGTTCCCTCTCGCTGCGCCATGTCAGACTCTTCTTTCATCTATTCGTTCTGTGGCATTGGTGCGATGAAATATTCCTCTGCTATCCTCTCTTCTTCAAGAAATTCTTTCACTCCAAGTTGTTCTTGTTGTACCAAAACTTCCTTCTCATCGTCATCCAACAGTAGTTCTGTGTTGACTTTTGATGCAATGTTTCGAAATCGCTTTGCTGAAATACCAGTTCCAGGTTGACGAGATGGAATACCTAAAGAAATGAGCTCAAGGGTTTGAAAACAAACAGAACTTCATAAGCTTGCGCGTTGGGGAGATGGATTCCAATGAGGATCCAAAGAATCTCACAAACAGCAATGTACTTGCCGTGGGTAGCAAGCGGCAGCGCGTTCAGGTCTGACATCTGCACATCCTTGAGGATGGTAATAGGGCCTTGCTACAGGTGCAGAGACTTCGATTCAGCGAGCTGGCTTTGAAGAACAATCAGAATTTGACACCGGTGAAGGTCAAGTGAGATGCTTGCCAATATATTTTTTTGATTTGGTCCCGACAGGTGAATCCTGGTGAGAATGGAAGCAATCAAAGCTCTCCATCACCTGGTCTCCCTGAAGCTCTTTGTAAGATCCTTCCTTACATTCTTTTACAGGAAACGCTTCACCGAAGTGGGAGAGTGCTGCCAATAGATTGTGATAGATTAAGTTTCTCAAGACTGACATCCTGTAACTTCATTTGGTCAGGATTGCCAAACAGCGCATTTCCCCTGGAGCAAGAAACTCGAAGGCTAATGGAACCCCGAACTCGAACAAGTCTGCTTCGCTGCCTGGAACGCCTACAGGCCATGGCAGGATTCAAACTCCAGGTGGACAAAACTCGTAGTGATTCTGAGAGAGTGATGTTGGTCGTGCAGAGTTTGATGATGCATCGTCACGCACAAGCCAAGATGATCAAGATCGAACCCCGCGAGCAAGGATGAGTGCAAGGATGAAGCGAGAGAGTCCGAGGACACCAATGGATGGAGGATCACAGAAGTCAATGGACGGAAAGAACTTGGACAAGAGTAATGCAGAGGTGAAGTCAGGAAGAAAATGTTCTCTTCTTGGTTCTTACAACAGCCTTGTATTGGTAGGCTGCTCGGAGTGCAAAGCCTGGCATTCAGATCCAACAGGTTGTCATGCTTTACCTCATGTTTCTTGTCTCAACGCCGGCGTGTAGATTCCAGAGCTTTTTGTGAAGCTGCAATCTGGAGCATCTGTGGAGAACGTGAATGGAGCGAAAGGGCTTTGGACGTTGGTTACGGGAGGGAAGAAGGAGGAAGTTCTGAGCGTCCCTGATTGCCTGGACGTGATGGCTGAGAATCTGAAGACGGTGAGTGACCTGTTCGAATGATGACTCAACAGAGATGGCTGACAACATTATGCAGGGCCCAACCCAATCGAGATTCTTTGTGCTAGCCATCCTTGGAGAATCTGCGTACTTTGACCCAAAGTGGAGCGTGAAGATTTCCAGCCACTCAAGCATCCGGACGGGGGTTGTCGAGGCCATGCGTCATGGGAAAGGAATCGAAGGAGAAGCTTGCAAGGTTGTGCGAAACTGCAGCGCGAACAGTGCAGATAGTGCGAAGTTATGGGCTGAGCAGGAAGGATTTCTTCAAGGTGAGTACAAATGTTTTTTGAGTGAAGTTGTCTGCCTTCTGATCAGTATGATGTGCAGTGATGAAGGGTTGCTTCTCTGCTTCCAGTCACATCAAATCTTGTGTCGTTGGAGCAATTTGCTCCTTGTCACGCTCAGCCGGCGCGGCTTGCGTTATGGAGAGGTTCAATCTGATCCCTGAAGTACGAGTGTAACTTTGCACTCCATCGTTCTCCTGATTTGCCTGCAGGTTTTGGAGCCATGCATCAAAGAAAGGATTGCAGGAGACATCGGAACAGACATCAGGGATCGCAACAGGATTACTGTTGCTTGTGCTGCCATGGCCATACTGAACATCAGGCAAGCGAAGAGCTCCAGTCTAAGCTCGTCCAAGGACAAAGCTTCGAACCTTCCCCACAGAACCAGCACTGAGAGCTTGCGGCCAGCGAACGCGAGGTCGCATGAGGGGGCGGGGGGAGAGCAGAACGAAGGCTATGTGCTGGAGAAGAGGGTGATCATCAACATGGTCCGGATACTCTCATCAGCCATCGACGAGATGCCGTTTGCAGGGGTTAAGTTCTCTCCCGAAGCTGCTCTCTTCTCTTTCCCTGCGGCTGTCCAGCATAGAGCGAACGTGGCAGTTTTCTGTGACCAGGGGCTTGTGGAGCTGCTGCTGTCCCTAATCCAGAGGCATCGGCCAGCAAGTACAGGAGGGGAGGGCGACAGTGCGCAAAAGAGCGATCCGACACAGGCTGATACTGCAGACAAGGTGGAAGGAGGGAAGGACGAAACCAACATCCGGTTGATCGAACTGGCGCTGCAGACGATGTTGACCATGTCGAAGACGGAAGGAGGAGCAGGCCATGAATGCCTGCAGAGGATGAATCTTCTCAACTCTCAGGAACTGCTGCAAGGGCTAGCAGGATGGTCGGTGAATCGTACGGAGGAGGCTCCGAAAGTGGAGCGAGTGGCTCGACTAGCGACAGAAGTGAGGGATTTGTTGTCCCAAGCAGGATCGTAGCTGATCATGAGGCAATACAAGAAATATCATGTGCAAAGTCACTCCGATCTGTTGTACGGCGTCACCAGTCTCCCAGCACTCCGGGAGTGCTGGGACTCTAGAGCCCTAGGCTACGGTCACTGGTCGGACTCGGACCCCGCCGGGCCTGCGATGCGGCTGCCCGTCGAGCGGTCACCATCCACTGCGGTGACGTACCCCTACCCCACGATTTCCCAGCCAGTACCCCTATCAACTGCCCTTGTATTGGCGCCAGACTGATGACAACATTCGCCCTTATCACCCCTCCCTTGTGCCTGGATACGTGGAGAAAGCTGGGGTGGGTGAGCTTGTCCAGGGAAAGCAAGCAGAACAGGAATACGCTCTGAGTAGTTTGAAACGAAAGAATGGGCATCTTCACTTGTGGTTTCTACGACCTCTATGCTGATTTGATGACGATCCTCCCTGCTAAACACGTCATCCTGTTCTACCTAACATCCAAGGAGATCATGCGATGTATCGACAATAATGCCAGGTGCTCTGATATCATCAAATCTCGAGTAAACCAGGCTAGGAGATCATATCGCAAGATTCTTGGTAAAGCTGGATTCGAATTCAAGAAACTTAAACTGATGAATACACCCCCCCTCTCGGACATGCAACTCTTGTCCTTGTATACCTTTCGGATGTGTACAATGTGTTGGAGCCATCCCCTCAACAAGTCAGCGCGGCCTGTGATCGTGGGATTCGGACAAAGGCTATGTTTATCATGTTGTACATGTTTCACACTCGAACAATCTGTCGTCAAAGATGTGTACAAGCTAAGCCTCGAAGACTGTGTACACCTCCCGCACTTGATCGTGGTGTGGGAAGATCAGCGGAGTGAAAGTCGTGTATTTCTGAAGAGCGACATCGAAGAGATTGCAGGACAGCATCTCAGTGCTGATGAGGTTACGATGAAGCTTCGCCAAGCTCACTATGAATGCATCATCAACAAATTCACCACTCTTTGCTTTGCCAGGCTTCAATCCAGAATCGAAAATTTTCAGGCAATCTTTGAACAACTCCAACTGTACCAATCGACAAGGCAGAACCAACGTGCATCAAGGCGTTGATAGCATGATATCGTAATACTGCAATATTTCTTGCGCGCGTGAAAGATGCAGTTTGAATACATTTCACAACTCCGTGTTGTGTATTATAACGACCCAACACTTACACCATCTTACATGTCGTCGTCGAAAGTTCCCATGGAAACATTCGTTGAAGATTCGATAGCACATTTGAAGGCATTGTGGGATGATAAAATAGTGATTTGAGGTCTTCCAGAGCCACTCTATGACTTTCTTGTTCCTGGACGCGGCCTGATTTGAGATAACCCGGAATGTAGTACTGGAAGGGCATGAACCTACCGCAGACAGAGCGTATGTCGACAAATACGACTGAAGGAAAACAAAATGATCTGACATTCATTAACTTCTCCACAACAGAAAAAAAATTAGTGACCTAGCAGCCAACAGCAACTTCAGCAGCTGCCATGACGGAGCTCCCTCTTAGCTTCTTGGTGAAGTGTGAGAGCCCTTCAAGAACCCCTCCTGCCATGGGCAAGCTTGCACGGAAGTGCAAGTCCGGCTTCTCCAGCTTGTGAGCCACCTTGAGCAAGTCCTGGTCGGCGTTGGCGACGCAGATGAAAGGGATCTCAGTCTGCAGGAGGGGAGCGTCGTTCAGAGTGTCCCCAGCAGCGATGCAGCGATGGCTCTCATACCCCAGCTTCTTCCTCAGAAACATGGCGGCGTTGGCTTTGTTTGCCAAGGCAGGAAGCACACAGATCAGGCGGGGAGGAGGATCCGATCCCCACGCTGCCATCGAGTAAATGGTACAGTTCTCCGCGAGCTTGTCCTGCAGCTCCTGCACAACCATCTGTGCCTTCTCCTCCGTCGATACAGTGATCGCATAACGCGCCTCCCCTCGAGGAGGAGAGTTGTCCACATCGTTGAGACTCGGTATCAGCCCTTCGTCGTAAGGGTCGCAGATCGCCTCGACCTTCTCGGCTAGCCCGGATTCCCACCATTGCTCGTTGATCTGACGCTCCCAGTCTTCATCGACTCGGAACTCAGCATTGTCATAGTCAACGCAATATCGGATCTCCGTGCCCTCCCCGGTGATCAACACATCTGGTACGATCAGGTTTGGCGTTCCTCCCCCGTGCAGCGAGTGAGTTCCTTTCCCGATGTTCTCGTTCATCTCTCGTGTTGCCCGCGTCTGGAACAGAGGATTGCAATCCCTGATGCTCCTCGCCGTGTTGTAGCACAACACTGATCCCGTACTCCTCTCGTGCGTTTCCCAGACCGAGTTGAAGTTTTGCAGGTTCGAGTCGTCGCCTATCAAAGTGCCATCGAGGTCGCTCATAAGCAGCACTGAATGATGATGTCCTTTACGAAGGCATGGCGTCATTGGCGATATTGTGCTGCCGCTCAGCCCAACCGCGCACAATATTAACAAACAATAAAAAGATTTCATAAGCTTGTGGTCTCAGGAAAGGAGTTTCCTGGACATACACCGCATCCACCAACTGTGGGACCAACAATTCCACCAGCTGCACGCTATTCGCTTCTCTTCTCCTGTCCTGTCCTCTTTCCTCGTATCCTTCCCTTACTCTCCCTCGCTCTCTCTCTCCTTCTTCGCTTCTTCCTCCTCAACACGTTTGTTTCTCCTCCTTGCTCTTCGCTCCTTCTGTCTTCAAACCTGTTTCAGGAACCTTTCTTGTTTACCACCCCACCCCTACCCCCTGATATTAATAACACCCACCCATCTCCCCCATCAACGATCAACTCGTTTCCTACGCTCTTCCTTCTCATCTCTACCTCACTAATTTCATATATCAGGTATTAATTAATTTTGATGATCCCACCTCCAATTCAAATTTACCACTACTCAAGGTGACGTCATCACAACCCACCCCCCCTTGATCAAAGTCCTACCCGGTATCTAGCACCACGGTTGTACGATATCCCACCAGAGCACCCCCTTCTATTCCCCGAAACGGAGTAACACCTGTACCCTACCCATAAGAGTGTGGTACAATTTCAAACCCCCAACATGACCAATGATGACATAGAAAATACAGGGGGTAGTTCATTACCCCCACCCTCTAATTTCAATCCCCTTTCAGAAGCAGGGGGCACGGCTACAATCTTTGAACCCATTACCCCCTACCCCCTACTGAAAAGCTTCTACTACATTCACCCCCAATTTGTCAACCAATCACAAGAGAAAGGTACCGGCACTTTGAACAAACAAGTACCCCCCACCCCAGGTTTTTGAATCTGAAGTAAGTTTGATCCCTCTTACGTACGAGCACCACATCAATGTTCACCCCCTACCCCCCATTTGTCCACTACCCCCTTTGTGTCTTTCCTTGATTTTGCTCCATACCCTTGTATCTGACACCCCCACCCCCCCAAGTATCCTAGTCCAATTCATATTTGGTCAGGGAACTTGGCGACCGTCACCCTTGTCGAAGCACCCCCCACCCGACAAGTGTACCCCTCCACCCTCTCTGGTACCCTACCCTAAGTAAATACCCGCACGTTCTTCCCCTGCTAGCCCAACGCTCGAGAACGACCACCCCTACCGTCCAGTTTGCTATCCCATGACCCCACCCTGATTTTCTCAAGACAAGGAGTTCTGTTTCTGTACAAAATCTTGACTACCGGTTATTTAGATACTTATTTCATCGAAAAGTACCCGTACATTGTGAAGGTCAGCCATTAACGTGGTACTGTTACGATACCCCCACCCCCTTTCTCCCGGCACCCTCTTCGACCCACCCCTTCTCGTATCTAACCGAATATGCTCTTCCCCGTGTCCATGAAATCCTGTGGAACTCATTTAATAGGATCCTAGGAGTGAACTGAACATTTCCAAATTCTCAGTCCGACGGTCACCCGGAGCCCAAGACGCCGGGTCCCGGAACGACGGTGACCGGGCCGGGTGACGCTGGAGCAAAACTTGCCACTGTCTTGTTGCAACTAAGGTCGTTATGATCATCGGATGTCGGTACGGTCTGCATTAAGTTGCTGCCCCGCGGCTGACTCACTGAGTGCGCAGCGCCGGGGCGGGCGCACTGTTCTGAGTCTGCCGGCCCAGGGCCAGTCCGAGCCCCGAGCCTGACCCGGCGCCCGGCCGCCGCTGTCCGACGGTTGCGGCCCAACTGCCGCCGCAGCTCGCCGGGACCGTGCCGGGCCGCCGGGCGGCGGCTTAGTGTGTACTAAGTTTCCGGAAACTTTTGTTGGCCCGTTCCATTTGACGTTTGACAATCTTGACTACTACGGTGGTCATCAAAGATGCGAGGTTGGCTGGACAAGTGGAGGGAGCAGGTGAAGGGAGGAAGCGGGGAGACACATAAGTCTATCGGGCATGAGGAGAAGAGTTCGGTCAAAGACGATCACCAAACACCGAGTTCTGAGTCAGGAGTACTAGGGGGAGGGGGAGGGGGACGGGAAGGTGAAGATGGTAGTGGAAGCGGAGGACAGCATGAAGTAGCCGACGAAGACAAGAAGAAGAGAAAAGACAGCATTGCAGTGGAGGACATGGCATGGGGCAACGGCATGCTGTGCCCATATTGCTCTATTCCATCCTTCATCGCACGATGCTGCAAGCTGAGGTGAGATGTGAAGGGAGAGGCTCTTCTCTGACGGGTTGAGCTTCCGTATGCAGGAGCAGCGAGCCTCTTCGATGGTCGCATGCACAAGTGCTGGAAGCGCTTGATGTGCTCAGCACACACAGGCATGCTCTGGCGAGACAACTAGGAAGCCTCCCTGGCAAGGAAGACAAAGCCGGAGGGAAGCTTAGGTTTTGCTTCGAAACCCAGCAGGTGGACGGGGAAAAGATGTTTGCAACGGCGATGGGCAAGGAAGCTGATGCCAAGACGTTCAACCGGTCAGGGAGGAGGCGGATTGACAATGGCAAACTGACTCGCTCCCTCAAGGTTCGTCCTTGACCAACGCATGAAGACGTGGGGCGTTCAGGTCTCAGACCATCGCGCTCTCATCACCTCCTTTGCCGTCCTTCTATGCCGCCCGGAGTATCGGAGGATCTTCAGCGTGGAAGGGAGCGAGCTAGAGTCCTCCCACCCGAGGATGCAGTGCCTGGTCCACTTCGTCCGCTCTCCCTCCAGCTTCGGCATCAAAGTCGATTTTCAGCCGTCGGAAGTCGCAAACATTCAGTTCATGGCAATCGAAGAGCTTTGCAGGCTGTTGGAGCGCGAGGCCGCAAGGCAGAAAGTGAGTGCGTTGATCCCTTGGGCATTCGCCTGTCATTCCCTTGTCTTCCACGTCCCCGCTTCCGTATCCTACAGATTCGTTGTTACTATCCTGACTTTCTTTGACCACGTCTCCTCCTTCTTCCTCGTCCTCGTCCTCTGTTCACTTCCCTTCCGTATCTCCCTCACTGAATCCAACCTCTCTCCCCCTTCTGCTCCTGTCACCCTGAACCCGCCGCAGCTTCTTCGGACAGATTCGAGTCTTCTTGACCTCCTCCTGCTGATTGTCAGCTGTCAGAGCAGCGACAGGCCCCCAACAGACCAGAAGTCCAACGATCAATTGCATCAGCATCTGCATGAAGAAAGGTTCCTGGTGGCCACGGTGAGATTTCCTGCAGACCTCTTGCGTGTTCTCAGGTTTCGCATGAGAGTGACGTATGTTATCAAGCTTGCGGGGCTTGAGAGGATAGCGCTCGACGGCAGCAATGGGGTTGTGCTGGTCAGCAAAGGGTTCCATACCTTCGTAATCTCCTCTCTTGGCTCATCGGGTGAGAATGGCAGCGGGGACCGAGGGTATGTGACGGGTTTCCCAGCCATGGCGATGGATTTCCTGCTCAAGGCGAACATATTCCGTGGGAGATCCATATCGCTCTCGTTGTTGCAGACTATGCAAGTGAGAGCATGTGAAACTGGATGAGAGTCGGGGGGTTTCCTGTACCTCCCTGCCATCTCCGTCTTCTCTCTCTTCGCTTCTTCTGTCAGATTCCCCTTCCCTTTCTCCGCATCATCCCTCGCATGTTGACATGTTTCACACCTCCGTCTCCGTCGTCTCCTCACCGACTCTCCTGACCTTCAAACCTTCAGTCTTCTCTCCTCACGATCCTCAACGGCATCGCGCAGACAGAGCGGGCGAGAAGGAATCTCCTTGAAGCAGGTCTGCTCCACCACTCTACCTCTCCTACTCAGGCAAGCGGTCGCAGGAGTCGTAGCTCCTCTCCTCCCCTTCCTGTCCAACTCGGACTATCTAGGGAGCGAGCGCTCGCTGCTGGCCATGCAGGTGGTGAGGAAGCTGTCAGAGGGTGCTCGAGAAGGTGAGGGGGCATGTTGTGTCGAGGAGCTGCTGATCAAGGGCGGGATAAGGGAGGAGAGAAGATGCGAACAACGGCCATGAGGAGGAAGGGAAAGACGAGGAGGGCAGGGAACAGGAGGAGGAGGAGGAGGAGGAGGAGAAGAACGTCGAGACTCTGGTCTTCCTATCTGGTATTGTTCCATTTGTTCTCCAACGAATTCTACACGCGAGCAAACGACCGGCAGCTAGAAATCAGTGGAAGAAGTTCACAGACGACGAGGTCCCCTATGCTGCTCCACAGTCCTCATCTCCCTTTCTGTTCCACTCCCTCCCTCCTCCTCCCTCCTCCTCCCTCTTCTTCCTCCTCCCTTTCCCGTTCACTTCTTTCCTCCTCCTCCTCCTCGTGATGTTTACTTCCAGTAAGACCCCTCCTCACTTCAATCTTGAATTTCCTTACTCCCATTCTCTCCCCCTCTCTCCTCCTCTCCCTCTCCTGTCTCTCTCTGTTCCTAACTCCTTCTCACCCCCCCCCCTCTCTTCCGCCGCTTCCTCTCTCCCCATATGTCTTGTACCTCACTGCCAGGGCAGGTGCGACGAGTCTGGTCCATCGGAGCGGAGGGCTGGCAGAGCCTCGTCGAGCTTTGTAAGTCCCGATCAGCACTGGGAGCTGGGCAGGAGCTGGGCGTGTTGAAACAGCTGGAGGAGACGCTGAAGACTGTCCTGCTGGCCTCCTCGGAAGACTACTTGATGAGCATGAGGCTGCTAGCTTCCGGTGGGAGGAAGGGAGAGAGAGGAGAGGAGAGGAGAGGAGGGGAGGGGAGGGGAGGGGAGGGGAGGGGAGAGGAGAGGAGAGGAGAGGAGAGGATAGGAGGGGATGAGATGTGATGAGATGGGATTGGAGAAGCAAGGAAGAGGATAGGATAAAAGAGGAGAGGAGAGGAGAGGAGGGGAGGGGAGGGGAGAGGAGAGGAGAGGAGAGGAGAGGAGAGGAGAGGAGGGGAGAGGGAAGGAGAGGAGAGGAGAAGGGGAAGAAGTGTGAGACAAGGAGGGGAGCAGGAGAGTGCGATAGAGAAATGAAGACAGCAGAGGCGGGAGGGAGAGATGAGGGACAGGAGGAGGTCAAAAGTTTCTGCTGACGTTTTGTGGAAGTTGTCGTGCTCAAGTTGTCAAGGAGCTGCGGAGTTGACTGCATCGAAAACAAAGGAGGAGGAGGAGTAGACGGAGGAGGAGGAGGAGGAGGAGCAGAGGAAGGGGAGGAGGAGGAGGTAGATGGGGAGATCCTGTCCAAGTATTCACAGATCAGCTTGCTTTCCTTGAAAGCGTTGATGAAGGCGGCGGATGAGTCGTCGGACCTGCAAAGATCTCTACAAGGTGAAGTGACTGCAAGGAAGGAGATTCGGGAATGATCTGTCCTCCTCCTTGTCCTCCTCCTTGTCCTCCTCCTTGTCCTCCTCCTTGTCCTCCTCCTTGTCCTCCTCCTTATCCTCTTCTTGTTTGCAGGAGGGAGCGGAGGTCAGCCAGTCCGCCATAGGAAGGAAGGATTATCGTCGATGATGCTCAATCTCTTGCAGGCGGTGCGTGAGGAAGGGAGGATGAAGCTGAGGAGGTTGAAGCTAGTTCTGCTGTCAGGTCAGAAATTTCTGCCTGAGCTCGGGGCTCGGGGCCGTTCTGGTGCAAGACGGTTTGCTCGTTCATCTCGGAAAGTTTGTGGAGAGCGAGGAGAAGTTGATACAGCAGGAATGTGCTGCCGTCTTGTACAACCTGCAGGTGCGGAGAGGAGACGAGGAGAGGGGGAGAGGAGACGAGGAGAGTAGACGAGTAGACGAGGAGAGGAAGGGAGGAGGAGAGGAGGAGAGGAGGAGAGGAGGAGAGGAGGAGAGAAGACGAGGAGACGAGACGAGGAGAGGAGAAGTGGAAAAGAAGAGAAGAGTTGCATTACGATTGGAGCAGAAGAAGGAGGAGAGAAATGCAGAAGGAGAGAAAGGGACAACATGTGGATAAGGAGAGGAGAACAACAAGTCAATATGCAGATTTCTTTGACTCCTGTTCACAATCAGTTCCACTCTCTGCCCTTTCAGCAGTTTGGTTTTAAGTCGTCTGCAAGGCAAGCTTGACTTGTTTCCACATCGAACATACTGCTCATGGTTGTACCTCAGAACTTCTCAAGTCGTTTCCAACGATCTACGCGTTCACCGTGCGGTTTTAGTTGGGTATGTACGAACATTGATGAGAACCAGCGTCTCCGGGATGAAGATCGCGGGAGGAATCAACGAAAGTTCTTTCTCCTGCTCCTCGGAGGATGGAGAGGTTTCAGCGATCAGCGTGTGCTGTTATGCTCTCCTGTGGCTGGAGACGAAGGAGAAGTCGGTTGACCAGCTATGGATAGACGCCAACTTCCGGCTAAGAGAGGAGGAGAGAGATCCTCGGAGAGGTTCGAATCTCATGTTCACTGCTGCTTCTGCTGCTGCTGCTGCTCCTCCTCCTCCTCCTCCTTCTCCTTCTCCTCCTTTTCAACCCTCTCACTCCTTCTCTCCTCCTCTCCTCCTCTCCTCCTCTCCTCCTCTCCCCTCATACTCTCTCCCCTGCTCTCCTCTTTGCTCTCCTCTTTCTCTCTTTCTCCCCGTTGCCGTATTCTTCTGGACCTCCCTGTATCGTTCTCCCGCCTATCATCCCTTGCCCTTGCCCCTGCCCTGCCCTGCCCTGCCCTGCCCTGCCCTGCCCTGCCCTGCCCTGCCCTGCCCTGCCCTGCCCTGCCCTGCCCTGCCCCATCCTCAGCCAGTCCTTCACTTGCAGCGCAGAGGTCAAATGGGACAAGCAGATCAACGACATCGTCGAGCTTCTCTTCCACTGGATGAGGTGGAGGAGGCAGCGCGAGCGTGATCTTCCTCCTCCTTCCAACCCCCTCCATCCCTTCGGCCTCGTTGCTGTCCTCAGAGTCCTCTCACTGTCCAACGACATCAGACAAGGTTGGCTCCTCTCTCGAGTCCTCCTCCTGTCCTCCTGTCCTCCTGCCTCCTGCCCTCCTGCCTCCTGCCCTCCTGCCTCCTCTCCCTTTCTTGTGTTCTCAATTTCCATCTTTTCTCCACTATGACTTTCATGTCATGCTCCTGCCTCCTACTCCTACTCCTGCTCCTGCTCCTGCTTCTGCCTCCTGCTCCTGCTCCTGCTCGTGCTCGTGCTCGTGCTCCTGCTCGTGCTCCTGCGCCTGCGCCTGCTCCTGCTCCTGTCCTTCCCTTCCCACTCTACTCTGCATCCCCTTCCTGACGACTCGTTCTTTCAGCGTATGTTCGT
>NW_005434639.1:190070-191669 GCF_000315625.1 Guillardia theta CCMP2712
ATGTACAGAGGAGGGGGCAACAAGTGCTGTTTCATTGTTGACATAGTTGCAAGGGGGTCACAAAGACAGGGGTCACCGAACGACGTGATGTACTTGAAGACAAGGGGATAGAAGCTGATGGCTGACTTGCCAGGTCGTCGGGATGCAGTCACGTCCCTTGTCAGGGAGTGTGTTCTCCGGGTTCGAGATGTTTGATGTTGTCACGATGATGATGATGATGATGATGATGATGATGATGATGATGATGATGATGATGATGATGATGATGATGATGATGATGATGATGATGATGATGATGATGATGATGATGATGATGATGATGGAAATGATGTCGATTTAGATTGTGATGACGATGGAGTTGATGATGGAAATGATGGCGATTGAGATGGCGATGGGAACGCCAACAATAAAGACAGCAATAATGACTGTTTCTTGCAGATCGCACCAGATCTTGGAGATCGATGATGACGACGCAAGTGTGGGAGATGATGAAGTCGACAGAGCAATCCGGTCTGTCAATCTTCTTTGCTGCTTGCTGGCGAAGTTACCATAATGGATGACTTTCGAATTCAGAGAGAAGAATGAAGAGATAAGAAAACGAGACGAGCTTGTCCAGGTGGACTTGATCTTCAACTCTGCATGTTCCCATCAAACGATTTGGTTCCATTTTTGCTGGCGGAAGCATCCTTGTTGTCTCAATCACAGAAAATCTTTGTCATACGATGATTCTCTGATCTTGTTTTGTTGACATGTTCACAGCTTCTTCGCTTCATCGGATCGGAGGTGATTCATCCTTCAATTCATGACAACGCGTATCTCATAGTTTGCAGAACATTCTGAAAGAGCAAGATCTACTTAAAGTGCTTGCAGAAGATGGTGAGAAACGAAGGAGATGAAAGCTGTATTCCTTCTTGTCTTAGTATCGATTTTCATTCTTGCAGACGTGCAAAGAGAATTGTTGATTGTGTTCTTTATGTTGATGGAGCGACGTCTTTGTGCTTTTGATGTTTTCGATCTGGAACAAGACGTGGAGAATCTTTCGTTGTGTTCGTGAGCAATGTTGATCACTTCCCGTGACCTCATCTTGTCAGATGTAGGAGGTTACTACCATTACGACTTGAGCAACAAGATCGTCGCATACCTGAAAAAGAGGTGAATTATCATTGTTGGGATAGTTGTCTTTTGCTGCTTCTGAAAACTCGACATGTTTCCTGTTCCACTTCGCTGATGATGAATACTCCTCTATTTATCTATTCACTCATTTGCTGTGCTGAGCTGTGTTCGTTGTGTTTTGTTATGTTTGTTATGTTTGTTGTGTTTGTGGTATTCGTTGTCTTTTCCTCTCATGTTTCCTCTTCAGGCCTGTCGACCTCGCTGCTCTGGTTCAGATCAATTGGAAGGTGAAATGATTTCAGCTCCTGCAAACTTTCTCACAATCAGCAAAGGAAACTCCGCTCGGAGCGTTTGGCCCAACAGTGATCGACAAACAAGTAAGAAGAGATCTCATGCCTTTGTTGTCTTGTCTTGTCTTGTCTTGTCTTGTCTTGTCTTGTCTTGTCTTGACCGTCTTGACTGTCTTGACTGTTACGACTAGTTCAT
>NW_005434639.1:193294-193766 GCF_000315625.1 Guillardia theta CCMP2712
TGTCATGTGGAAGTTGTTGGCAGGAGTATAGGGGGTTTTCTGGATCGAAGCAGAAGAAGCGGAGATATCTGGAGGCCCCGCGACCATGGTTGGGGTGAGAGAAGTCATAAGAAGATGTCTGCTGAAGTTGGAGATGGAGATGGAGATTGAGATGGAGATGGAGATGGAGATGATGATAATGATGTTTGTCATGATAGTTATGGTGATGGGAATGACGTTAATTGTTGAGGAGGAGGCTGATATACGACCCATGCAGGCAGAAAGATTGTGACGTGACGGAAGCATTTCAGTCTGAGTTTCCCTCCTGGTGTTTTTCTCCTCTCCACTATTTTCCTCCTCCTCCTCCTCCTCCTCCTCCTCCTTCTGCCTTCATTGAACCATCCTCTTACCCTTCTCTGTCTTGTGCTCATTTCACTGCAGGAAGGAGATTCTTTCATTCAGATAGATGATTTCACTTTGATGTCGCTGCGTT
>NW_005434639.1:195510-226472 GCF_000315625.1 Guillardia theta CCMP2712
AAGGCATGACCTGTGCTTCCGTGAGCTGAAGGAGGAAGAAAGGAGATGAGGAGGGGAGGAGAAGGAGAAGGAGAAGGAGAAGGAGAAGGAGAAGGAGAAGGAGGAGGAGGAGGAGGAGGAGAAGGAGGAGGAGGAGGAGGAGGAGGAGGACTACTGTCACTCACAAAGCTCATCTTCCCTCCGTTCTGCGAATTGATCACAGGGGTTGTCATCGCCATTTTCTTCGACTCCTACACCAACGTGACGGCAGGAAAGGAGCAACAAAAACTTTGCGAAGCATTGAGAACCTCAACAAACGCTACATGTGAAAGAGGAGGAGGAGGTGGTGGAAAGAAGATGATGATGGAGATGATGATGATGATGATGATGATATTTTGTTCACACGTGAGACAGTGTCGTTGTTGATGGTGTAGCAAACACAGGAGGAAACTTCAAATGCCATTACGACAAAGGAGGCAGGAGCGAGGGAGGGCAGTGACAGGAGGAGCGAATCAAAACTGAGCATGCTGCCAACCTGGTTCCCCCCGAAGATGTAGTTGGCAAGAGCGTTGAACCCTCTGAACCCTTCAGCTGGGCTCATGTTGGTGGAGCAGACGGTGAACTCTTCGTACTGCCTGACCTCCCACGAGCTTCTGCTCGCGAGCACGTCGTAGGCAGGAGTCTCAAGGCCCTCAGGGGTGCGGGAAAGCATCTCCTGCGAAAAAGTTTGAGAATGAAGGAGGGGCGGGACAGGTTGGAGGAGAGGGGAGGGGAAAGATGGATGGAGTGAGTGAGTGGTGAGTGAGCGAGGAGGAGCCAGGAGGGGAGGAGAGAGTGAGCAAGGGGTGGGAGAGTGGATCATAGAAGTGGCTTAGATTGGATGTTGACAGCTGAAAAGATCATGACAGTGGACACAGAGGGAGAAGGAAGGGGAGGGAAAGAATTCAGTGCTGGGGGAGGAGAGAAGGAAGAAAGGAAGAGAGGAGGGGAGGAGAGAAGAAGAGAGGAGGGGAGGGGAGGAAGAGATGAGGGGAGGGGAGGGGAGGAAGAGAAGAGGGGAGGGGAGGGGAGGAAGAGATGATACAAGTCTTAGAGGAGGGAGCGAGGGTCTTCCCACAGACCTCCATGGTGGCTTCCTTGCCGGATCGCTCGATCGCCTCCAGCTCAAGGAACCATGCTCCCTTGTCCATCAGTTGCCTCAGGATCACCGCGAGCGACCTCTCCCTCGTCGACTGCGACTCCTCGTTCATCTTCGTTATCATCCTGTGACATCACCAGCATCATCACTTATTCCCTCCTCCTCCTCCTCCTCCTCCTCCTCCCCCCCCTTTTCTCCCATTCGTCTCCCACCTCCCCCTCTCCTTCCCCGCACCCCACACATTCCCTTCCTCTCCTTCTCGAAATTTCTGCATCCCTTCTTCCATTCCTCCCCACTCCTCAAGGACTTGAGGTCTACCTATTCAAGCACCCGAGCTTCGTGCGGTAGGAAGGAAGGGGTATCGGCCATCGTGTCATAGCGAACTTGACGTCTTGCACTCCATCGATCTCCACCAGCAGCTCCTTGAGGAACGTCATGTACTGATCCTCGCTCGACTCCCTCATCCTCCTCAACGCCTCGATCAAGCTCTTCTTCGTCGGCGCGGGAGTACGAGAGGAGGTCATCTGCCTCAGAAACTCCTCCTTCCCGTAGCTCGCCAAGTCCACCTTCACTTGCTCCTCCACCTTCCCCGACATGCGCAACTTCGGCTGGCAAGTCGTTGCCCTCGTGCCCTGCATGCCCCTCACGTGCGGCAAGGCAGAGAGAGGGAGGAAGGCGTCTACAGGAGATGCCAGGCACATGAGCGCTAGGCTTGCCAGGAGCGCTTGATGCTGCATAGCTGTTCAACAATGTCAGATGAAGAAGAGAAAAACGTTTGATAAAATACAAGACAGAATCGAAATCTACGAGGACTCTACCATAATATTGCCTTGTTTGCCAGCCTACACCAACTGTGCTTCTCTTCCTTCTCCTCCTTCCTTCCTCTTCTGCCCTGCTCTGTGCACCCTCGTCTCTCTCGGACATCCTCTCCTCTCTCCTCTCTCCTCTCTCCTCTCTCCTCTCTCCTCTCTCCTCTCTCCTCCTCCTCCTCCTCCTCCTCCTCCTCCTCTCCTCTCCTCTCCACGCTTCCCTCCTTCCCTCCTCCCTCCCATGTTCGCTTTGTGTCTGCTCGACAACTTTACGGGACGAGCCCCAGCACTCTGAGGGGGGCTTGCAAGCGAACTCCAGGGGGCCGCGAGGGATCGAGGGAGGAGGAGGAGGCAGGGGAGGAGCGGGGAGGCGGCGGGGCCCGACAGCAAGAGCAAGACGAAGGGAGGGGGCAGGGAGGAGGCGAGAGGGAGGGGAAGGGAGCTTGCAAGAGCCCTCTTGCTTCTCTTCAGCCCATCCCTCCAGGCTCCTTGGCTTGCCCTCCTGCTCTTCGGGTTGCTCGCTCCCGGGGTGAATGGGCTGCAAGAAGGGCTGAGGAGCTTCCAGATGCCCCCCTCCTCGAGGGCTGAAGGGAGAGCTCATGGGGGACTGCCGACAGAGCAGGAGGCGATGGAGAGGGTGGACCTGAGGATCAAGGTAGGCCGAGATGCTCAGTTCCCTAGCGCCCCGTCGCAACTGCCGAGGAGGAGCTGACATGGGTGCAGGTGGAGGACCTCGAGTTGATGCCAGTCCTGTGCGCGTCAGTGAAGCCAAAGAATGCGAGCAAGATGATAGAGATCCTGTCCAAGAACCTTCCGATCCCGTGCTTCCTTGTTGGACTGCTACCGTGTCGTCCTTACCGGACCTGCAGAGAACTGCGATATCTGAAGAGGATGCGGAAGAGGAATGACGCAGCGGCAAAGAGCGGAGGCAAGGCTGAGCCAGAGCTTGTTGCTATCATCGCCCCCCCCGATATCTTCTCCAGGCAAGTGCTCTCTCATTCCATGGCGACGTGAGCGGGTGACGAAAGATGGAATTGAGCTTGCCTTCAGGCTGGAGACGGAGACTCAAGACCTGATCAAGCAGTATTGCGACTCGATGTTCGAGGAGGAGGTTCTTCATCCTTCATCCTTAGCACCAGAGGCTGACGGGCACCAGGTCCCATCCTTCGCTCCCAACACGCGAGAACAGTTCGATTCCTGGTCCAAAATGTGATCCTTGCCCCTACTTCTTCCCCTAGCTGACCTCATGTCAAGCTGGCCGCTGAACTACCGACCGCCAGCAGGTGTCATGCTTGCTGCTGCTGTGTGCTCTCGTGCTCGAGGCTGACTCCGGTGATCAGGAGGAATGAAGGTCTTGCTAGGGTTCTCACAGGAGGAGATCGAGGTGTAGGAGCTGCCAGGCTGAGAATGGCGCTGGAGCTGACGAGCATGGCAGAGAATGAAGGCTTATATGAGGCGCGCGACCGCTCTAGCTGTGGAGGCGGTGAAGGCTGGAGACGGAGCGGCGGCGGCTGTCATAGTCGACCCGGTAGCGCTCCCGGTCGACGTGCGGAGATTTGACTGCGTTGCTGACCTGGCAGACGAGCGGAGAGGTTCAAGGGGAGGGGGTTGATGTCGCCATGTCCGGGCCGTTATGCTCACCGGAGATCCCGAGTGGAGCACAGAGGAATGATGATGCCCGGAAGAAGCGTCATCCTCTGCATCATGCGGCGATGTGCGCGATCCAGAAGGTCTGCTGCCTGTGGGAGAGGTACAGGAGGGAGCTGAACGGGCTGCAGGTGGCGGCGATGCAGCGGGAGAGTCAGCTCGTGAATGTGACAAGCAAGAGGAAGATGCTTCTCCAGCAGGTGGACTCCTCGGACGGCAGCAGGGACGAGACCGTCGAGACTGCGGTGAAGCACGCTCCTCTACTTGAGATGCCTCCCTCACGCCATGCACAGCAGAAAGACTTGGTCAACGAGGGCCCGTACCTCTGCACTGGCTTCGACATCTACCTGACCTACGAGCCTTGCCCGATGTATCGTAGTGTTCGACCGGCTTTTGGATCCTTGACCTGCCCCGGCCAGGTGTGCCATGGCGCTGGTGCACAGCCGACTGCGGCGGGTGATCTTTGCTGTGGAAAACCAGCGGCATGCATGCATACCCTCCTACTCGTCTTTCTTCTGAGTGTTGCGCTGCTCCTGTTCTTCAGGTGCGGAGCTCTATCCAGCCGTTGGAGCCTTCACACGCAGGTTGAACCCCTGCTTCCATGAGCTCTCTCCCCTTCTCTCCTCCTCCTCCTCCTCCTCTCCCGTGGCTCCCTTGAGCTGACGATCTTCGATGACAGAAGTCTCTCAACCATCACTACGAGGTCCCTGCCCTCCTGCTCCAGCGCGCGGGCTCACGCTGGATGTTGTAGGTGTACAAGGGGCTGCTGGCCGAGGAGGTCAAGGAGAGCATAACCTCCGCATTCTCAACAACATGAAGGAGGCGATGGCTCAGGTAGCGCAATCTCAAGGCAAGAGGACGACAGGCTGCAGCTGCTCGATCCGCTCCGCTTCAGCAGTCACCTCGGTGGCATCCTGACTCGCGTGACTCGTGTGAGCCTCGGACTCCGGCACGCCGCTGCGGACGCCGGGTGGCTGCAGAGCAGAAAGGCGCCTCTCAGCGGGGCCGGCGGCGCGAGGCGGCGCGAGCCTCCGTCGTACCGCGGCAGCCAGTCACGGTCACTAGTACTGTCAGAGCGCCGCGGTGCGGCACTGAGCCCACAGGGCGGCCACCAGCTATGATGATCCGATGCCATGTCATGCCATGATGATCGATCAGTGGAATCATCAAGTTGTCAGTGGCGGCCGTCCGATCGCTCTAGCCTACTGAAACATGAAGTACGGTCAGACTTCGCTCAAAACAAGGCCGCGCTAGCGGCACCGTGAATACCAGGTAGAACCGTTTTACTCTTTTACCCTGCTTTTACCAGTTTTATATCACTACGGGAATTGCTTTTATTACGGGTATAAAGGACTATCTATAAATACTTTTATGTGAATATTTTGGTACCATTCAATACTTTGTATCAGCTACAAATTCTTTTAGAGACATAAAACTGTTTTAGCAGCCCCCATCTGTTATCCCTACCCCAATTCTTCCCTGTTGAAATGTCGTTTTTTATAGGTAGGGTGGGAGGGGGGCCGTAGCTCAACAACCCTACCCTTGTTTCGATGAACTATTTCATAGGAGAGAAGACGGGTAGTAAGATGACAATTTTCCACCCCTCCATTGTAACCTTCGATCAGAATAGATAAAACACCTCAAAAGACCGGGTACATCTACCAAGACTTTCGGGGAAATTATCCGGTGCTATGTAAAATTTACATACCCCTACCTCCATCTTGACTATTGTCATACCAACCCGATGTGTACCCTACCCCACAAAATCTGTATAGATCCGCGGCCATGCAAGGTGCGACAGGAACCAGGAGTTGGTCAAGACACGATGGGGGAGGAAGAGAATGAGGGAAAAGATGATAAGTACCAGTTGTAATAGTTGTTGGGAGAATGATGCGGTGGTGGTGGAGGTGGTAGTAGCACTGAAATGATTGTTTGATGATTCTATGCTCGCAAGATTTGGAGCAGTAACAACTCTCTGAAGACCAGAGAGGGAAGTGCAGGACAGGAGGATTCGATAAGGAATGCGAAGGAAAGTGGTCTAGAAGGAACAGGAGATAACAGATGAGGATGTAGCTAGGGGATTTGGAATCTCACTGCTGAAGGGATCATACCTGAAGTAAGGAAAACGCTGGAAAGAACGGGGCAGCCCATGATGGATTGATGTTCATTGAAGAGAAACAATGATGTATCCATCTTTGGCTAACATTTGGAGAACGAATTATTTTGTTGACGAGGATATATTTGTTTTGTGCCTGCTGCATGGTAAACCAATTTGTGAGAGATGTGTACAAAATGGAGTAAAACGATACTCGCAGTGAAAGGCAGGGTGGAAGTGGGAGAAGGAAACGCAGCTCGTCTAGTGAGCAGGAGTAGGCGAATGATGGCATACATGGGCATCATCGAGTAGACGAAGACTTGCTGATCGCTGTTGCTCTACCATGTGCATGCGACCTCAAAGTCTGATCGACACTCACATGGTTTTCCAGACAAGCGTTTTCGAGCTGCCTTGCAGCTCCTGGTCTTTGTATGCTTCCTGGGTCGTCTTGAAGGATTTAGCACTGTTCCTTGCGCTTTTAAGGATGCAAGGAACAAGTTTCAATCGCAGGCAAGACGAACGAAGGGACCGGCTGTTTGCATGAAGGATGATCATGCCAACAAAATGGTACTTGTGCAGATTTCCCGTGCTGCCGGTTCGGTGAATCATCGTGCACTAGGTCAATCGGGCTCTTTCTTTCTTTCTCTCGACCTCGCTTCTCTTCTCTCCCATCAGTATCTTGACCGCATCGGCGGATGTTGCACCCAACCCTTATGCCCCTAAGGGAACCCTGGAAGCCGAGGTGTATAAAACTGACGGAGTATAGCTATGCTGTGCCCTCACTCTCATCTCAGCCGGGGAAAGTCAGAGTCGACGAGGCAGCTCCTAAGAAGAGCAGCGCCTTGGAGAACTTTGACGTGAAGGACTTGAAGGTCAGCTTGGAAACAAATTGAGTTCTACCCCTTGAAGACTTCGCTCACATTTTCAAACTCAGATTCCAGAGTTCAAAGCTCCTGACCTCAAGATTCCTTCCAAGGTGTCAGACCTGCAAATCCCTGATAGCTTCAAGTCCTTCAAGGCCCCGGATCTGAAGATGCCCGACAGCATCAAGAACTTCAAGGTAAATGATTTTGTTTGCACATGCGCCTGGAGGCCATGACCTCGTGGAGCAGATGCCTGACGTCAAAGACATCTCTGAAAGCATTCAGGAGAAGAAAGATCAAGTTCTGCGTGCTCCAGCTCAGAATGATGCTCCTGTTGAAAGGAAAGCGACAGGGGATGAGAAGCCAGTAGCCAAGAAGTCTCCTCCAAGCAAGCCCGCAGACACGGCCGAACCTGCTCCTGTTGCGAAGCCCAAGCCAGCACCTAAGCCAGTCGTGCCTGCCGAGCAGCCAGCTGCCCCCCAGCTAAAGGCAACGTCAAGCACCGATGCTTCAATTGAGGAAAAGAGAGCAGCAGCTGACAAGGCTGCCAAAGAGCGAGCAGCGAAGCGAGCAGCCGAAGAGAAGGTTGCTGAGCAAGGGGAGAGGATGAATTGGAGCTGAATGCAACTCTATGATAGGTGAAGGCGGAGAAGATGGCGGCAGAGCAAAAGCTGAAGAGCGAGCAGAAGGACAAGCAGGCTCAGCTTGATGCCACGGCCAAAGAAAAATTCCAAGCTCTTAATGTGATGAGAGGTGATAGGAAAGGCGTGGTGAGTTCTCATCGCATTTCATCAGAAAGCAAAGGCCCAGCTGAAGCAAGTGGAGAAGGAGCTCGCTGCTCAGAAGGCCAAGGTTGATTTTAATTCTCTTGCTGCCATGGAGTCACTGGGTTGGCAGACCGCGGAGCTTCAGAAGATCGCCAAGCAAGCCAAGGTAGGACAATCCTCTTGCTCCTCTCCTTCTTCCAACACGCATTCTCAGGATGAAGCTTGCGAACTTCGACCCGGCGGAAAGATTTTGTGCATTCGTGGCTTCGATGCCGGTGAATTTACTTTGCTTACAATCTTGCTACCTCGATGATGATGGCAATGATGACGATGATCAATATCATGATGATTGATTGATTGATTTGGTTCCTGTCTCACTGTGGGAGTTCACCCAAACCAGAACTCAGTTTCTCGTGTTTCGGATTCTGATTTTTTTTTTGTCCAATCAGGTTATTAGAGGAATACGATTACATCTACAGAATACAAGTAAAACATACACAATTCTATTTTCAACGTCCTTCACAGCCTCTTTCCAGTAGAACCAACAAAAATTGTATCCCTGGCCAACAGCTTCACACACGGGTATCATCACACCGCGAAGCAAGAAAATCCAAAAGTGAGAGCAAATGTTGCTATACAAGCCGATTTTCGTCAAAACGTTCTTGAAACAGTTTCATCTTATCCATACTGCGCACTCTCCTGCTCTGCTTCTCCTTCTCTGTCATTCTGGCAAACGATGAGCCAACTCGGACAGATTGAGGTGGCGCCGTCGAGCAATAGCCGGAGGGAGAAACAATGAGCTCTCTGGCGCTTGATTCCTCATTCACGGAGGAGCATTTGAAGGAGAAGATGGAGCAATTGAAGCTGTCACGAATAGTCTCACGCTCTCTCATGGCCCGTGCAGATAGGATAGTCAACGCGCGACGTTTACAAACAAAGCAGGGATCTGCGAAATGAACTGAGTGTTATGCGACTATCAAAACGAAGATAAGTATAGGCGTGCGCACATATGTGTCAATTCTCTGCCTAGTAGAAAGTCAAGCCGCCGATCCTAGATCATACAATACTGTCTTTCTCCCACCAAGCCACCTTCCTTACCACCTCTGCCTTCCACACACTACTTCACTCTATGTCCTTATGCTTCGAACTTTGTTTCATTCCGTCTACCTGCCTGTCTGCCTGCCATTCTAGAGCTCCCTTCCTTTCCTGTCTGGCCCTTTCCTCTCGTCGCAAAACCCTCCATCTCATCCGCCCTTGGGGAAGCGACTGAAAGAGGTATAGAGGATCGATTTGTCCGGTCGAATTGATCCCCACGGAGCCTCATGACCGTAATAATAATGGATATTAAAGGGTCTACATTATTTGACTTTCAGATATTCTGGTACAAATTAAAAAACATTTTTGGCCTTGCTGACCTCTTGAAGGTACCGGGAACCTTTTACTCATCTCTCCACCCATCTCGCCAGGACCAGTAACGGTAATGAGGGGTATTGTAACGGAGATAAGCTCAGAGATACATTTGTGATATGGACTCTTTTCACGCTGTGGTGGGTGGAATATAGTCTCCGAAAAAGCTCCTTATCGCTGCAAGTATACAACCCTTTTGAAAGAGGGGACACCAGGTTAGATCTGCTGACCTTGATGATAGAGCACCCATTTCGATAGATATAACAGACATGATGTACATTTCAAATGTAGGAGCAAATATTTGAATACATGCAACAGTTTCGGTCCACTCGAAGTCTGACAACTGGACTTAGTGGTACCGTAGCCCAGGGTGGCTCAGGGTGGGGTACTGCAATTGTCCGATGGAGGTCAAATGCTGATTTTGAGACCACTGGTCGTGACTGAAATGTCTTGAGTGGGTGGGTAGGTTTTACGAACCTCTCGAAACAACGGTGGTTTGACCGCTTAAAGGAGGGGTGGGTCAAGACAGACTTTCCTTCAGCGATCGTGCAAGTCAAAAGTGGGTAGGGTGGCCAGCATGAATTTTTTATTAGGGGGTGGGTATAGTTTAGGAGAGCACAAATTTGTTTTCATTACGGGGCAAATATTCCGTGCGAATCTGAAATTATTACAAAATAAGTGCATCACATTTCGAAGCTACTGATTGAATTCATAAACTAGTTCCGAAACTCAAGTTGACTTGGATCTGCTTTCGAAATAGTAGAAGTGAGTAGACGGATCGCAGGGGGTCGTATACAACGACCCAGTGGTAAAACTACGACCACCCATGTGCGTCTCTACCCCTCTCCCCCTAAGCCCAACAACGCCTTGTGATTTACCCCTGGTCTTAAAAGGGGTACCCCTACCATCCCCAAAGGACATCAAAAGAGAATTTTTCACCTCACCAGGTGATTCAGCCTGGATTGAACCCCTTCGCTTTATAGTGGAGTACTACCCCACCCCCCATTAAACTTAAAAATTCCGGAGTTTGGGCTAGCCGCTGGGACACCACCCCCTCATCACAGATGGGTAGAGGACCCAACCCCCTTTTTCCTCAGATGACCCATACCTTCAAGGACTTCCCTGAGACATTTTTTTTAGAAAATCTTCGAGTACCCCTACCATGCTATCGTTTTGCCTGGTACATAGTACCAGTCGATGTATTGCAAGGTCCAGTACCCCTGCAGAGACCACCCACCCCAATGCAACATCCGTGGAGGGTGTTTGGGCGGATATGTCGGTCAAAGGGCTAAAACTAATATAAAGTGCATTTAAAAACACAATACCAGCAAAAGAATACTCGTACAACTTGAGTACCGGGAAGTATATCTAAAATGTTCAATGAAATCGGCCAAAGTTATACCATAATTATATAGGTGTTTTTCTTGCCCTTTTATTTGTATCCGAGGACTTTAGTATTTATACAAATATTTACTCAAATGTGAATTACTTCAATACTATTTAATTCAGGTATTTCCCTTAATATATCGGTAAATGTTTTGTACCGTCGGAGAAAACAATAGTAACTTGCTAAGGATGCTACAAGAGATTTTAAAGGTTGCCGGGTAGAGAGAAGCGGTCAATCTATGGCCGTCGTAGCAGTAGGGATGGAGACAAGGAGGAGGGTGAGAGTGGAAGGAGGAGAGGGCCAGAGGTTGTGAGCTCAGGAGCAACAGGTGCCAGAGGATGTCAAGAGAAGGATCAAGAAGACCACAAGGGAAGTGAAAGCGCCTAGGTAACCCCCGTTCCTGACGTCCGGACGATCGAGGGTTGAAGGAGCTAGTTTTTGTGGAGCTCAGACCTTGGAAGGGAAGACCGTTCAACTGCGTTTAGTTGCAAGATGAAGAAAGAGAAGATTTTGCTCGAACCTCTCGTTCATCCCAAGGCTCCGACGTCAATGAAGCCAAGAGATTTCAGTCCCAGAAAGGTCATAGAAAAGGAGAAGGGCAAGGAGGAGGAGAAGATCTCGTTGGTTGAGGATGCGGACACGGACAGGCTGGAGCTGGATTCGCTCAGTCAAGCCAGCACACCCTCGAAGCACAAGGAGGAGGGAAGCGTTTGCAAGGCGAGAATAGCGGGGTGCGAAGAAGAGTTCGTTCTGGGATCTGGCAGTTTTGACGGGCATGGCAAGCTGGAAATTCTGAAGGGAAGGTTGTTCCTGAAGAAGTATAGGAAAGGAAGCAAGTTTCCGTCGCAGACAGACGGGAGGGATGTGCACATGTGCGTTCCAGCGAGGCTGCGGTACTTCCCTTTCTGCGCTGACTTCGGTCCCTTCAACCTCGGCACCACCATCACGATGCTGCGTTCGTTTGAGGACAAGCTCCGCAGCGGCACGCAGGAGAGGATCACCCTCTTTGTGGAAGACACCATCACCGACGTGACCAACGGCATGTACTTGATCGGATCGTTCCTGTGCGTGAGCATGGGGCTGTCCCCGTCAGAAGCCTGGATCCCCTTCGCTCAGGTCTCGCCGTGGGACCACTGCCCCTTCCGAGACGCCACATGGGCACCCAGCACGTTCAACATCACGCTGAGGGACTGCTGGGCAGGGCTACAGAGGGCGATGGAGCAGGGCCTCCTTGACCCGAGCTCGTTGGATGTGAACGAGTACTTCTACTATGAGAGCCCATGGAACGGGGACATGCATGAGGTTGTGAAGGGGAAGTTCATCGCGTTCCGAGGGCCCAAGGGTTCGAAGATGAACGACACGTCCTTCATCCCTTCAGACTTCGAGCTTGTCTTCCATGCAAAGAACGTGACGAGGGTCATCAGGCTCAACGAAAACGAGTACAGGAAGGAGGAGTTCGAGGAGATGGGAATCAAGCACACCGACTTGTTCTTCGTGGACTGCTCAACTCCCTCCGACGCTATCGTCGACAAGTTCCTCAAGATAGCAGAGAAGGAGAAAGGTGTCATGGCCGTCCACTGCTTCGCTGGGCTTGGGAGGACGGGGACGTTGATTGCGACATATCTCATGAAGCACAGGTCCTTCACTGCTCGGGAGGCGATCGCTTGGCTCCGCATCTGCAGGCCGGGGAGTGTCATCGGTCCTCAGCAGCAGTTCCTCGAGCTGATGGAAGAGAAGCTAAAGAGGCTGGGAGAGGACAAAGTCCCTGGGCTGGGGCTATCGGATCATGCGACTTCCCCCCTCAGGCTGAGGATGAGGGGAGCACGGGAGAGGCTCACGGATGCAGTGCAGAGTGCTGAGCTAGCGGATATGGTGAGCAACGGGATGCGCAGGCGGGAGCTGGAGAGGGTTCATGACGGTGAGGAGGGGCATAGCCCTGCCAACAACAAGGTCGAGGAGGAGGAGGAGGGAGAGCTTAAGATCGTGTCCCACTCGCTCAGCTTCCGATCCAACCCAACGCCAACTCCGGTGAAGGCAGGGAAAGCTTCTCTGCTGCCCAAGGTCCGGAGGAGTCAACTGCCGGAGCGCCCGAGCGCTGAAGCTCTGCAAGGGTTGCCGGCGCGATGGATGAAGAAAGTAGAACCAGAGTTTGAGGCATCTGTACTCAGCAAAGCCCTCTCTCCTTCCTGCAGGGCCCCGAAGGTCTTGCTCAAGGGCCACACAAGGGGTGAGCTTGCTACAGCTCCCCGGGATGCCATTGCGGGGACGAGGAGAAGAGAGGGAGGTGCCAGACGGCCGGGGAAGTGAGATGAGTGTGGGAGAGGAGAGAAGGTGTTTGTCAATGTGTGAATGTTTGGATGCAAAATAAAAAGAAGGATACTTCACATAGAGTCTCGGTTGCACCCTGTGCCATTTTGAAAGCTCATGAGAAGGCGAAGGTAGCACAATCACACGCGAGGAAAGGAGGGAAAGGTAAGTTAATCAGCCTGTATGTACACGACAAAAATGAAGCATATCTCCCCCGGCCCCGCCAACAGCCACTTCCTCTCCCTGCTCCTTTTCCCTCTCGACCCTCTTCTTAATGAATAACCTCTTGTCCCGCAGGTTTCTGGTCCTCTATACGAACGTGCTGCTCGTTAGGTTGCCTCGCCAGCCCCCGCTCTGTGCGCATCGTAAGGTCTCGACGGTACTTGGGGAAAGGCGAACAGAGGGTGAGCAAGGGGAAGGAGCAGGGGGAGAATGATGATAGGGTTGAGCTTGTGGCAATGGTGGACAGTGCATGGGCAAGAACACGGGGGATGGGAGGAGAGGCGGCTAATGAAAGAAGAGAGAGAAGCGAAGAGCAAGTTGGATGAAGAAAGAACATGACTGGGGAGGGAAGAGGGAGGAAGGGAGGGGCCAAGGAGGAACCTTCATCGCTGAGCCATAATCTGGGATGTCGTTCATGTCCCGCTTGATCGAGTACTGCGATGCGCCATCGGCGGGGAGGCGAACGATGAGGATGAGGATGAAGGAAAGCTTCACGACGACGTCTGCAAGCACTTCGAATGCGATCTGCTCCCCAGGTGAACCCAATGGCGTCAACGGCGCAAACATCCCCCTCACCTCGACGTTGAAGGACGTCGTAGATGTTCCAGTCTGCCCGACAAGCCAGACGACAGGGAACACAGCCCAGCTGGAGCAGAGCTCAGCCACACCTGCCACCCGACCACAGCACACGCATACCAGGCCGCGAAGATGTACGTTAGCCACCGCAAAGTGTCGGCGTCGTACTGCGACACTCGACCAAGTTCGCTGGCCTTGCTCAGCTGGAGGCCAGTGCGTGAGAGCGGTTCTCCACCATCGCAGACCAGCTCACCTCTTGGAAGAGCATGAAAAGGAGGACAGCGAAGAAGATCAGCCCAGTCGCCCACCTGCAGCGGGTACAGGAAGGGGAGAGGGAGAAAGTCAGAGCCGGGCTGAGAAGCAGTCTGTTGAACGGACCAGAAGAACTTGTGCTCGTAGCCGTAGAACGCCCCGAAGAAGAGGCAGGAGACATTTAGAATGTCACACCCGACGATCCCGACGATGGCAGGGAGAGGAGCATCTCCTGGGACGAGGCTGTCAGGATACCGTCGGCACCCACCAACTTGGAGGCTCACCCAGCAACGAGAGCGCGATGAGCATCAAGGGGGAGGTGACGGCCCAGTCGAAGTATCTCGCGGGGAAGAGGATGTGATTTTGACCGTCCTCCTTGATGTGCACCACACTCGTCTCGCTCCACATGCTGTAGTAGACCAGAGCCTGCTCAACGGGACATCAGCGTTGCCGTCGAGGTTTACATGAAGAGAGACCGAGATGGAGGCGACGAAGAACATGATGTAGTAGTAGATGGGACCCATGGGACGCTGATCGATCTCTCCATCGTACCTGTTGTCACAAAGACAAGTCACATACCCGCGGCCATGTCACCGACCGGCAGCGCTATGGCACACTCACCTGACTGCCAAGACCAGGGTGAAGACTGCAGCAATTGACATCACGATGAAGCCGAAGACCAGGAAGATCAGGGCTAGCATGGGGATCCCCTCGTTGTCTCTGGTCAGCAGCCAGGGCTCATCACCCAAGTCCGACGCGTTGTAGAGGACGTCGAACTCTGAAAGCGAGCTGATTGACAAGTGTTTGTCCCCCAACATAGCAGGCGGCTGGATACGGGAAGCGACGTGCTCTCTATGATTTAATGGGTGGTGTGCATGGTGGCGGCTCCTGAGCTGTGTGAGAGGAGCGTGATGCTGCAGTGATACCTTCCTCGTAGAGTGAGATGAGTGGATAGGAGAGGAAGGGGAAGAAAGCGAGGAAGGGGGAGAAAGAGAGGAGGGGGAGGCGAGAGAGGAGGAGGGAGGATGTTGAGCATAAAGGGTCGATGAAGACGACGAGGCCTGACATGCCCCTGCCGCCATCACGATCGCCATGAGCCTTGTTGCCATCGCGCCTCTTCGCATGGCGATCATGTTGGGGCTAGAGGGACTTAGCGGGGACGAGGGTATCAAATGTTCCAGGGGAGGTATGAGGGAGATGATCATGGATGGGATATGAGGGCGATGAAAAGATTCATGAGCGGGTATGAGGGGGCTCTCAGGGTTTGTGGATGTTGGGGGACGATATAATGGAAGATATGGGGGAACGGGGGGGGGGCATGGGCGACAGGAGGATGGCAGGAGGAGGCAGCAGTAACGGAGGCATGATGCAGCATTGGCCTGCAAAGGTCTCCAGGAGCATGCAGGAGCCGGTGGAGCTCTCTACAGGGTCACTCAGCTAGGATGGACACGACGGAGTCAATTAGGCTCCGAATTAAATGTCTTGCTGTCGGTTTCTTCTGCCTCTTCGCAGCTTACAAGGCCTCGGAGCAGCTGCAGACTACGGTTAACAGATCGTCAGGCTATGTATGCCTGCTCGTGATATACTCGTGTCTGGCCATCAGCTCCCTTGTCGCTCCGTGGATTGTTGCAAAAGTTGGTACCAAAACTTTGCTTTGGACCAGCAGCTTGCCGTACGTGGTGATCACGGCTTCTTACTTGCTGCCCAAGAATGAGATGCTCCTGTCCATCTCCTGCTATGCCGTCGGCATTGCAGCCTCTACCCTGTGGACAAGCCAGGTCGGCCGACAACAGCACATTCAATTTCACCTTTTTTACATTGTTTGCAGGGAGAATACGTGGGGAAATGCTCTCTGCTCATGAGCCAACGCACCGGTGTTGCACTCACCGACTGTACATCAGACCTGAACGCGACCTTCTTCGCCATCTTCTCGGCCTCCGGGGCTCTCTCGCTGCTCTTTGCATCCGTCGTCATGAGCGTGCTAGACAACTCGCTGACCATCTTGTTCACAGTGCTGACGATCTTGGGGGTTGTTGGAGTGATATTGCTGGCTTTGCTCCCATCCCCTGAGTCCAACCATTCTCTCGATGTCGCTGAGTTGCTGAAGAGTTTTGCCACTGCGAGCAAGAGACAGGAAACAGTCGAGGCCGGCCAATCAGAGCCGGAAGACAAGAAGGGGATCCTTGCTCTTGGACCGGCGGACGCACAGTTGGAGGCTCCCATCATTGATGGTGGTAGGAACATCTCGTTGCTAACAAGAAATGTATGCATGACGAACGGATGGCAGGAGCGGATAGTGCGAAGTTGCCAAATGCTCAGCTGCCAGATCTTCACTTCATGATCCGATTTCTGACGAGGGACCTCCGGATGCGGTACATCATACCAGTAATGCTCGTAGATGGAGCAAGAATGGGATTCTTCATCGGAGCATTCATGGAGAAAGTGGTTTCAGGGTATGTGATGAGCTGAACTCGACGAAACTTGCTCTGACGCAACTGCCATGTAGGCTCCTTGGAGTCACATACGTAGCTACAGTCGGCTTCATCTCGAGCCTGGTATCGGTGGCGGCTTCTATGTGCTGGAGGAAACTTGTTTTGAACCCGAGGCTCGGTCGACGTACCGCTTTCCTCATATCTTTCATACTACAGGTCTCCACCTCTACTTGGTAATACCAGCGTGATTGTTGCTCGCAGGCTCTTTGGTTTGCATTCTACGCAATCTGGTGTCAGAGAAGGATAGTTGAAGGAACTGGACGGGTGGTGGATAAGCCGCAGGTGCAGCTGGGAAACGTTGCTACTGGAGAGGAGGGAGTGGACTCGCAGCAGGTCCCCGGCACCATGTCGGACGTTGTCATCATCCTCTCTGGTGCCTGAGGAACTCAGGCAATCGGAGGACTGAGCTGATCCTTCAGGATGCATCGTCAACGCCATTATGGAGCCGGTGTGGAATGGTTTCTTGCGAGCGACGCTTCAGGTGCCGCGTGTGAGGTGACGTGAAAAGTGACGTCTGACGGGGGGGCATGATGTCCAGGTCTACTTCTGCGACTCAATAGAGCTGCCCTGTGCCATGTCTTCGTTCTTCGTCTTCACGTCGATTGGTTTTGCGATTCAACAAGGTACCGCCGACTTCCTTCGTTCAGGGAGCGTGACGTTGGAATCTTTCAGGGATCAGCCTTGTCTTTTCAGGGCAGCTTGTCGCTCAGTGTGTCTTTCTTTTATTCTTCTCCATCGCAGCAGGAACGCACCGAAAGCCTTGAATTTCTATTCGCAGATCTGCGCTGTTCTCTGCTCTCTGTCCGTCTTCTATTCGTTGAACTCCTCCCTCCCTCCCACTTCCCTTCGATTCCGGCTCGCCTAGTGTATATCCTTTGTGATCCTTGGACGGCTGACGAATTTGTGCAGGTTGTTCCATGTTATTCCTTCACCTGCGCGTCTGCTCGATCGATCTCAGAGAAGATGACAAGGCTAAGGAGGAGGGCTGCTGAGACTGTGACCATCCCATCCGACATCTGGTGGAGACATGTGGAACAGAGAACAGTTACGCAAGGGTTTAGGAAGGAGGCTGTTGGATACAGGGACAGGCTGTTCTTGCATGCCGGTTTACATCTTAGGAGCATGTCAAAGCATACAGGAATAACGCAATGGAGGAGGAAGTTAAGGACTTATTGGCTCTGACGTTCTCCTCGGCCTTCAAGCCGACAAGTATCTCTTTATCTCCTCGTCCTCCGCCAAGTCCGCCGCGCTCTTGTCGCCGCGGTATGTCTTCGCATGCTTGTTTGCTTTCAACCTCTCCACAAGGATCCTCACTACCTCCATGTCCCCTCGCATCGCCGCGAGCATCAGAGGAGTGTAGCGGTCCCTGCCGACAGTGAAGTTCACGTCCGGCTTGTTGGCGAACTCGCTCATCCACTCCTCCAGCCTCTGCAGGCTTCGGGTGAGAATGGCGACGAGCAGAGCTTTGCGACGCTCTTTCTCTGCATCATCGACTGTGGTTGGAGAAGCGACAGCGGATCGCATTCTTGGCCCTGCACAACCTCTCAGCAGTCAACTCTATCCCTCACCTCTTACCTGGTGACTGAATAGCTCGAGTCAAGAGAGCATCAATCCACTCAGTCGAGTCAAAATCGTCATCGGATCCTCTCTTGAAGAGATTAATCACATCACTGTCGTCATCGTCCGGTGCTTGTGACATCTCTTGGTGCTCGTTCGTGTTCCCTACCCAACGTCAGCTCTTCCTCTCACCACTACCAACCATGGTTAGGAGAAAGCACAAAATCCTCCTCCTCCTTCCCTCTTCCCTCCCCACTTGAAAACTTTTACAGTACATTCCTTCTCTCCTCCTGCTCCCCGTCCCTCCCATTCTTTTCACATTCCATCCCTCCATTTCTCCGTTTTCTTCCGTGGGTCTCGGCCTCTCTCCCTTCCTACCTCACCCCTTCATGTTTCGTTGCTTCCTCCCGCGTTCCTCCCCTAACTACCTCCCTTTCACTAACTTCAGCCCCCACTAACAGCAGCACATCATCCAGCTCCCAGCTACTGATCCAGCACAGCTGGGCAAGAGCTATAGCCACCCCGGCCCTGGCAAGGAGCAGGGACGAGGACCAGAGTTGCCGCACAACCTCGGCATGTCTGCTGGGAAATATTCTTTACTCAAAGTTAAGTTAAAAATCAGTACGAGGACAGTTAGCGGCTGCCGTTCCCTCGGATCAGTTCGGACGGGCCGGGCCTCGTCCCGGCCGGGCCGCTAGCATCCCGGGACCCAGTCCCGCGATCCCGGGCCGCGGCGCCGGCGACTTAGTAAGTTGGGCCCGGGGACAGCAGCCGGCAGGACTCCTCATTAGGTTTGGTTCTCGCTGTCTTTTCGGCCCGGGTCAAGCCTCCTCGACTCTCCTGATTGTCCTCGTACTGATTTTTAAGTCAACTTTGAGTGAACGTTCAGTGCGGGTCAACGGTTGGCACTGCGCCACAACTTGACCTGCCGGAGTGTGACGGAATGAGTCAGTGTGATTGCTGCTTGCGAGGTTTCGTCAGTCTCTGCTTTATTGGCTTCGTTCAACCCTGAGCCGACAAGTATCTCTTTATCTCCTCGTCCTCCGCCAAGTCCGCCGCGCTCTTGTCGCCGCGGTATGTCTTCGCATGCTTGTTTGCTTTCATCTTCTCCACAAGGATCCTCACAACCTCCATGTCCCCTCGCATCGCCGCGAGCATCAGAGGAGTGTAGCGGTCCCTGCCGACAGTGAAGTTCACGTCCGGCTTGTTGGCGAACTCGCTCATCCACTCCTCCAGCCTCTGCAGGCTTCGGGTGAGAATGGCGACGAGCAGAGCTTTGCGACGCTCTTTCTCTGCATGAGTGATGCTCGTTTTTGGTGATCTTGACGATCTTTGAACAATCCGTTCTATGACGCATGTTACTCGGGAAGCACTCAGAGCAAGGATCGATTGCAGACCTTGTCCTAGAAAGATGATATCATCAAGCACATCTCCCAAATTTTCGGGCATACGTTCCGCTTGCATTAGGAGCACTGCGATCTCCGTGACATCAGTTGAATCGTTCGCCATCCCCGCTGCTTGACGCGGCAAGCTGAGACCATAAATCAGTTTGTCAGTGGTTTCCCGTAGGTTGCACAGCAAGGATGCAGACATCTTCCTTGACTCATCACTGTTCTACTCACTAGCACGAAAGAAGAACAGGTCTAGCTCACAGAACGAGTCAGGACGGATCACATGGGTTGCTCTGGACACCAGTCCGTCTGCAAAAGGTGAATGATCTAAGTGCCTTGAATGGATCTCTGGCAGGCAGAGAGGAGAGGAGGGAGGTGAGTGAGTGAGTGAGTGAGGGAGGGAGGGAGGGAGTGAGTGAAGGGGGGAGGGAGGGAGGGAGTGAGTGAGTGAGGGAGGGAGGGGAGGGAGTGAAGGGGGGAGGGAGGGAGGGAGGGAGGGAGGGAGTTGAGTGTTGAGCTGGGAGGCTCTGATTTGCTGCCTTTGCTAGGAAGAGGAGGGAGGGCATATAGGGCATAGGGGTTTACTTTACTGCCCCGCGATACGATCGAGATTGAACCTTGGGGCCGACTCTAGCCTCTTATTTACTCAGTAAAGTAGGCTTTGAACCCTTGTAAACTTTATCTGTGTTTGCGTGCTCGCCTGTTTCGGCAGTATCGCTCTCGTATGGGTCTTACCGTCCTCCTCGCAGGGGCCTTGCGCTACTGCTCTTTGTCCTGATCCTTGTTCCCCTGCTTGAGTCGTGCATGCCGTCGCCGGGCTTGCCGCGTGTTTGGAGTAGCGGTTTTCGCTGCTTCCTTCATTTCCTAGTGTTTCATTGAGGCGGGTTTGTAGGGTTTATCCTCGTCCTCCTTTGTTTACTCCACAGCTATATGAAGGCGTCAGGGTCGAGCCCTCCCAGCGTCGCCCTTGCGCTAATGGCCTTGTGCTGCAAGTCAACTCCGATGAAGTCTGCGGATCAAGTCAGCATGACGACGCGAACAACATAGCGGCAGGGCATCACCGAAGAAACTCTCCATGCTCCTCTCCTTGCCGACTCCGTACACGCCGTCCAGGCCCTGGCAGTGGGATCTCAGAGAGGAGGGGGAGGGATGGAGGGGAGGTTACCTGCATGGGCGAGACCTGTGCCTCCTCGAAGTCGCAGTCCCACGAGTTTCTGTTCTGGAAGAAGGAGTGCAGCTGGTAGCAGTTGTAGTGCAGACTTAGTTTGTCTGTTGCTTCCTTCGGAGGAGCTTCGGGACGAGCTCGTTGCCCCGAGGGTCCGTTCCGCACTGTCTCCTCTCCCTCCCCCATCCTCAAGATCGACCGAGCCCGCAGGAGGGATCGGGAGCGGAGGTCGAAGGGGTCGGCGACCTCCTTGAAGCTCGACCTGTAGCTCCGATCCCAGCAGTGGAACACGACAGGGTGGCAGGGCGCGAAAACGTCGAACCCCCGCGTCCACATGCGGGCTAGCATGGTCAGCTCCTCCCCGAAGAAGAGAAACTTCATCGAGGGATCGTAGGGAACTTCCAGCAAAAGCTCACTTGTGGAGAAGGAGCACCCAGCTGCCCAGAACAGGCTCACCCGAGGAGCCGCCGGCCTCTGCCTCAGCATCTTCCCAGCTATCCGCAGCATGCCTTCCTCGCCGAACTGAGATGCGCACAACAGGGTGCTGGGAGACTGCTGGGGGACGGGATGGTCCCTGTCGTATCCGGGAGGATACGTGCTGAGCACTGGCTTAGGGCTCGGGCACGAGCCCAGCTGGGAGATGAGGTATTCATCCCACCCCTCAGCGAACCGCATGTGGGAGTCGATCTGGAGGTAGTACTTCTCCCCTGCCCAGAGCCTCTGTGCGAGGTACCTTGCCCAGCACGGACCTCTTGCTTCCTTCCAGTGGAACCGGGTCTCCCGCACGTTCTCCTCGCATCCTTCCGGCAGGTCACCCTCATGCAAGAAGCAGTCCTCGTCATCCTGGAAGTCGACCTGCGAGATCAGCCCCACATGCACCCTCTTGGGCAGCTTGGCTTTCTGGAACAGATCTCGCACGGTCTTGGGGCACTCGGGGTCCCTGTAGGCGACGATCGAGACGAAGATCTCCTCCGGCCTTGCCTCCTCCTCCTCTCGTCTTGCTGCGAAGGCCTGACAGCTCTCCAAGAACGAGCTGGGGCCGTACAGCCATCCTGATATGGCGAACCTCTCACTCGCGCACGGCAAGACCTCATGCTCCATGTCGGGCAGGAAGAGGAGGAGCCGATCGCACAGAGGAGCGACGTCGACGAGCCCTTCCTTGGGGTGGTACAGCCGCAGGACGCCCCCGTGCTCTTCACGCCATCCTTCCGCTACACGTCAGGCGTGAGGGGAGGCAGAACAGAGTTACCCGGGTTGAAGTAGTAGATGCAAGTCAGTCGACGACCAGCGTTGGTCTCGCTCACGTCAGAGTGCCGCACGTAGCAGGCGCCCTGCGCGTACCGGGCGAGCTGGAACGTGGCCTTCTCGCACGTGAAGGTCTGCGATAACGCGGTTACCAGGGAGTCCCGCGCACTGACGATGGAGTCTGACACTGCCTGGAGGGAGAGTGAGGGACGGAAGTCATGAAGGAGCGCACAAACCTCCATGCAGGAGATGCTCCGCGTCAGAGCCTCGTCACTCAGGTCGCCCGACAGCTTCCTCTCCAGAAGCGAGCTCATCCATATGATCTCGTCCCCTCGCGCGCGGACGTCCGTCCATGCAGTCGAGTCCTTACCCATCCCAGCTCTTCTCATCAGACCTGCTCGGAAGATGTTCTGCGCTGCCCCCCGCGCGCCTTCAGCCTGATCCCTCCCCAGGAAGCCGTCGAACACAGCGAACCCTCTCTCCCTAACCATCTTGATCGCAGACTCGGCGTCGAACGTGTTGGAAGTCGCTTCCAAGAAGCTGCGGTCTGCCTTCTCTGTTCCATCCTGGGACCCCCCTGTATCGAGAGCTCAATGGGTTCACCTCAAGTCCAGCTCTACCTGCGAGGGACCGGAAAGTCCCGTCGTCCAGCAAGGAAAGCACCTTGAGCTGGAGGTGCTGGGGCAGCTGACCCAGCCCGCTCATCCGAAACTCTTCTTCCTCTGCACCTGCTCTATGGCGTCTCAGCACGCAACATTGTTCCTCTGTCTTCTGATCTACAAGATTGCTCTCTCTTCCTCCCCCCGCCTCCCTCCCGCCCCTCACAGCATTGCTGGTCCCTGTCTCCCCGATGAAATAACGGGCGTAACGAGCGGAAAAGTCCACAAGCGGCATGCTCAGTCGGTAGTTCGCTTGACTCAGAGGCAGCAGGGGGATGAGGACTGGAAGCTCGTCCTCGTCCTCGTCCTCGTCCTCTTCCTCTTCTTCGTCCTCCGACACGTCCTCGTCCTCCGACACGTCCTCAACCTCGTCCTCCGACACCTCCATGTCCACGTCCTCCACGCCCACGTCCTCCTCATCCTCGATTCTCCTCGTCCTCCTTGTCCTCTTGTTCCCCTTTTCTTCGCTATGCTCAAACACAAGCTCTTCGAGCCTCATTCCTCGAAAGTCAGGAAGCTGCATGCTGGAAGGGCGCTGCGAGAAGAACAAGCAGGAAAGGGCGCTCTACCAGGACAATGATGAAGGGCGTTTGAGGAGAAATTCTGCATGCCATGCTGAGAGCTGCGGGAGGAGAGCAAGGGATCAGCACATTTGGTGCGAAAACCACCCCGACAACGCAGTTCACGCTCACTTCACGAGGGACAAGGTAGCAGCAACGGAGAGCTTCCCCAAGTTCCACGTTGAGAGGCGGGATGACGTGAGTGCAGACAAGATCGGCAAGAAGAGCACGAGCACGGAAGACCATGTGTCCTCTGACGAGTGCCATCCGAGCTACGAGATCGCTAACTCGTCGACATGGCTGGAGATCATGTGCGCAGACGGCAGCCAAGGATGGCAGTGGAGGGAAGACAGGGAATGTAAGGGGTTGCACCATGTGTTCTTCCAGGCGCTTGAGGACGTCTCAGTCTACTTCTGCCATGTCTCCGGCAAGACGCTCGGGTTGTCCGACGACAGCATGTACACGATCAAAGTGTTCAAGGGAAGCTTGTCGATCCTGTCGTTCTCCACTCAAGAGGATTGCGAGGTCATGCAGAAGAACGGACTGCACGTGTGGTATGGTGGCAATCCAGAAGAAATGTCGATCAAGCCATGCGGAAGCTCCGGCGAACTGGAGGGGATCTTGAAGCAGAGGGCATGTTGTCTGCATGAAGCGTCGGAGCACGAGTACGTGTACGATCGCAGAATAGAGAGCAGCGGCAGTCGGATGAACTTCACATGGAGGGCATGCCTGTTTGAATGCCAACAGGACAGAGACACCTCAAGTCTCGATCGCTCAAGTTTGGTTCAGAGGTCGTTCGTGGAGACGCTGGACGACATAACCGACAGGATAACCGACGGCATGTCCGGTGCTTACCTGAGATTCCTGCCAGAGGATGTGTGGGAGGCTTATCAAGGTCTTTGCTAATCAGAAGTTGTCGGGCTAATTTTCTTTTCAGTATCGTTGGAGTCAGGAGGTCGGAATGACAGCCGGGCGGAATTTTTCCGCGAGTATGCTCAATCGCTCTTACTGACGGGTGCGACAGACAGCGTCCCCCGGACACGTCCCTAACGATGTGCTCTGTAGGAGAGGGGATCATGAAGGCCGTTCCTGGCTTCGACTCGTCTTGGAAGTGCCTCTGTCCTCCCAACAGGCTTTTCGAACGATTGCCGCTGCCAAAATGCTGCCGTCTGCCCTCCTTGGGAGATGTCAAGTTTGCATCTGCTCAGGAACATGCATAGGACGCTACTGTGCTCGTGCTGATAGGTTTGGAGCAGGCGGAAGAGACGTTGGCCATGATTCAGTCTATATCTCTTGGACAGAGGGCTGCCGACACAGGAGAGATCACTCACGACTTCCAGTATGCCTTCCACGCGATGGGAGCAGCTGCGATATTTGACGACGACCGTCTTATGCGATTCTTGTGCTTCGTGCGGCAACGAGGTCCCAGCTTGTTCATCGGCCCTCCGGATGTGCAATTGTACATTAAGCACCTCCTCGTGGGCCCGGGTTGTACCTTCCTTCCGATCCAGCGAGGTGACGTCATCAACTCTCAAACTCTAGCCGACATCCACCAAGAGGCCATGCGGGTGCTGATGCTGAAGTCCAAGGACAGCGGGAGCGAGCTGAGGGCGCAGGTGGTGGTCATTCATGCAGGGTCTGCGACCCCAGTCCTGCAGAAGCGAATCTTGTCGTCTAGTCAGGCTGCACAGCTCAAGGTCTTCTCCATCGACTTGAGCGAGATGGTTCAAACCTTAGGGTTCGACAACCTGGACCTGGACACCTCTGGAGCTGGCTTCTCCTCCTCCTCCTCCTCCCTGGTGCAAGAGACAGGGATCAAGTCCCAGGACCTCCTCAACCAACTCTCCATCGCTACCAAGACCCGCCGAAAGATTCGTTTCCTCGTCACCACGGCGCTGGTCACTGGGGAGGATGACAGGTGGAGCCGGCAGGAGCTGTACAGGGGGACGTTCAAAGCTCTTGCTCGCCTCGGGTATCCCGATCCTCTAATAGTCGAGGCCGTTCATGGAGGGGAGTCTCGGAGCTTCTTAGAAGGCTATGGGCACGTGGTCTACACCGACCTCAACGACTTTGAGAACCAGGGCAACAACGAGGGCAGGTCGATGCTGCTGGCGCTTCAGACTTGGGATGTGAAAGATGATGTGATGGTGAGCGGAAGCAATCAAGATGCTTTTCTTTTCTCCTTTCTCCTCCGCCTTCTCTCCCCCTCCATCCTCCTTCGCTTCTTCCGAACTTCCTGCTCGCTGCTCACTCTTTCCCCTTCCTGTCCTCCTCCCCATGCTCCCACTCTCCTCCCTGACAGAGGAACTAGGTCATCAAGCTCACGGGTCGATACTCCCCCGCTGATCGCAGACTCGTTCAGGTTCATCGTGACGCTCTTGTGCATGCACGTTGACCCGTCGTCTTCCGTAGCTCGTGGAGCTCAACACCCATCAGGACGCGATCGTCAGGGTCCGCAACGTCTCAAGAAGCGATCCTAACTTTGACTCCTAAGTCCAGGTCTCCATGAACGACGGGTTGATGTTCACCGGCTGCTTTGCGATGAGGAAAGGGCTCCTGCAGGAGGCTCTCAGCGCGATGGACTGGAACCAATACGAGTAGTCCAGCTCCTCCTCCCACCAGCCGATGCTAACCACTTGTCTCCTACAGATCGCACGGAGTTCATCTTGAGTGGGCGATGTGATCGTTTTCTCTCCCGTTCCGACGGTCCTCCTGACTTGTCAACAGGGTCCACAGACTCCGTCAGATCTGCGAACCGGACGATTGGCTGCTCGAGAGGACAGTGAGCTTCGAGGCATGTAAGGTCATTCTGATCCCACAACTCGGCGTACTGGCGTACAGGTCAACCCTGTCGCATCCTGAACTCTGGTAGCGAATGTACGAACGTGGGGCAAGCAGAGTAAGGGCTGGAATCGAGGACAAGATGATGGAGTTATGGGGGAGGTGGGGTAGGACTAGAAATCCATTGAATTCCGCGTCACTCCTAAGACAACCGATGGCCTCGACTAGCCATCAAGATGGCTGCAGCGATGGGGAGAGAGATGCCAGAGTTGAGACTAGCAGAATCAGTTATTCTTCTTCCGACTTCGAGCGCGATAGGAAGGCGACGAGGCAAGCTGAAGCTCGTACAGACTTCACAGCATCGCGAGTACATGGCATGTAATCTGATCCATCGGCTTTCTTCAGTCAGTATCAATCTTGTTCTTCCATCCTCTGACTTCATAGAGGCATATTTAGCCATCTGAGCTGTACAGGCTGCATCATCTGCAGGTCTTGACGTGTTAAGCACGTAGGCACAACTTGTCTGCTCGTTCTTTCGTCATCATCTTGTACTCCTTCTCCTGCACTTGTGAACTCTTGTACTTCTCCTCCTCCTCTCCTCCACTTGGTGGTGGTGGTGGTGGTGGAGGAGGAGGAGGTACTTCACCATACTGCCAACTTAGTCTCTGTACACTCTTTGATTGAATTTCGGGGGATCCATACGGCTATGGTGACTAAAAGTTTTGTGGTACCGTCGCATGGTTATTCGGTACAATAATAAAAACACTTTTACAAATTGCGATAGGGTGGGGCGGACGCAAATTGACTTTGGACCGGTAATATGACAGGGAAAAGTAGGGGTAGCGAAGATTGTGGAGTGGACACCAATTTCGGGGGTGCTGAAGTCGCAACCGCCATGGAGGAGGAACTGACAGAGAAACTGAGGAACCAGGTGCGATGAGGGGGAGGGGAGAGGGAAGGAGGGGAGGGGAGGGGAGGGGAGGGGAGGAGAGGGGAGGGGAGGAGGGGAAGAGAGGAGGGGAGGAGGGGAGGGGAGGAGGAGAGGGGAGGAGGAGAGGGGAGAGGAGAGACGAATAGATCAGACACAAAGCGAGGAGGAGAGGAAGAGATCGAGGCATGAAGGAGAGAAACGACCAGAGAAGCGGGATGAAAAACGGAGGACGAAGGGAGGCAGGGAATGAATGAGAAAAGGAAAGATCAAGGAAGGGAAAGGAAAGAGAATATTTGTCCTTGATGACCGGTCAAAACTTTGTGAGAGAGGAGTATGATAAGCGGAATAGAAGAGAATGGAGGAAGGAAAGAAAAGGCCAAGAGCAGCGAGAGAGTTTCAAGTTACAACTGAAAGATTCAAAAATTTGAAGTAGAAATACCAGGTGTCTGCTCAAGCATTCGCCCTTGACAACGCAGTGTACACGATAGAGGAGCTGCAAGAAAAGCTCATGAATCCAGAAGAGGGGGAGACAGAAAAGTCATCGTGGGATGATATGCCGATAGAAGAATTACGAGACATGCATAAGAAGAAGAAAGCAGAGTTTGATGCGCACGACAAGGAGTTTGAAAATGCAAAGGTGACCGTTGTCCTCTCACCTTGCTCGCCTTTGACTGTCCTGTCTCTCAGAACGAGCTGGAGAGCATAAGAGAACAGATTGTTATGTTGAAGACGAGTCAAGGAGTTGTTCTTAAGAAGTCTTCTTCATACCCCAAACAGCATCATTCAACTGAGACGACCTATGACACTTCCGACTCTCCCTTTTTCAAAACGTTGAGAGAACAACGACAGAAGTTAGAAAGCGTTTTGAGTATCGTCCACAGCCAGTTAGAGCGAGTGAACGAAAGGACAAAGTTGAAGTCAGAGATTTTACACTATGAGAATTCGGTGAGTTCTGTGGCTCTATGGTAACTATCTACTGCTTCATCCATCCTTCTGACGTAAACATGACTAAGATGTGTTTGTTTGTTTGTTTGTTTGTTTGTTTGTTAATGTGTGTGTGTGTGTGTATTGAAATCGGCTCGTTTATGTTGGTTTGATGAATTCCTTTCCAGCTCATCTGCAGGAAAATCGCTCTTGAGAACGTAAAAGAAGGCATGGTAAAGGCGCAGGCAGAGCTGGAGATTCTGAATGCAGTTTTCAACCCCAAGAAGTTTTCGATCAATTGATTCATGATAAGAGTTTGAGATTATTTACAAGTGATTGAAACAAGGGATGCAAAGTGTCACGATTCGACTTTTCCGGATTTGCCAAAGGTGAATTCCATGCGAGACAAGATTCCATCGACGGCTGTGGGCTCACATACTACGGACTGAGGGCGCTGGTCAGGAGGGCGGAGAGGAAGGAAAGAGTAGGAGGGATACAGGATGAGCAAGAGAAGTGGAGAAGAAGAAAAACAGCGAAGGTGAGGAGAGGAATAGGAGAGAAGAGGAGAAAAGAAAAAGGAGGGGAGCGATGAAGAGAAAAGACATCAAGAAAAGAAAACGAGAAACGATCTGGAAGAGCAGAGACAAGAAAAGAGAGGTAGGATAACGGAGATCAGGAGGGAAAACTTACCCGCAGGAGCGGTTTCTTCTTCTGATTGGCAAAGTTCGGCGAGGGGAAGGGCTGGGAAGGGGGAAATCAAGAGGCAAGAGGGGAGGGAGCAGAACGCTCACCATGATCTTCGCTAGAGCAGAAGCTCCACCCAACGACGAAGCAGGAGCACCGAACTTGAGGTCTGGCATGCGCAGGCGTCAGGAGGAGAAAGAAGAGCTGGAGCAAGGGAAGGAGCAAAAGCAGGAGCAAGTGTAGGAAAAGGGAGGCTGGACCGTGGGGCAAGAAAAGTCCCTTGGCCCCATCGCTCTTCGCCTGCTCGCACAACATTCAGCAGGTCGGCAGCTGGGCTTGTCAGACCCCACGTCACCTGCTCGAGCGTCCTGATGACGTCATCAGTCGTCAGCCCGAAGGCCTTCTTGAGCACGGGCTCGAACATCCTGTCGAGACTCGGATGATGGTCCTCCACCTTGGCGTCGTAGCGCTGGTGACATACAAGTCACGTGATCTGGGAGACCCTCCCCCCACCTGGTCTCCCTTCCATCCCCCTCCCTCGTCTCCCTTCCCGTCGATCTTCACTTTGTCATCTTCCCATCCCCTTCCTGTTCCCTTCCCCTTAACCCATGTCAACTCTCTTTCTTCCTCCTCTCTCTCTCTCCTGTTTCGTTCTGCTCTCACTCAACTCCTCTCCCCTCCTCTCCCTCGTCTCCTGGCCATCTCTATCTCTTCTTCCTCTCCCTCCTCTGGTTTGCTATCTCTCCTCTCCCCTCCCCACCTCCCTTCCCTTTCACACCTTGGTGAACGTGTTTGACGCGTAGACAAGCTTGCCTTTGGAGTAGATGAGGTACATCGGGACGGACTTGATATTGTGACGATCGGCAAGGAGACGAGACTCAGCAATATCGAACTGCTCAGATACATCAGCCCTCCCTGCCTCCCCCTTTCTCCCTCTTTTCCCATCCCTCCTGCTTCCTGCCTCCTGCCTCCACTGCCTCTGGACCTCCGATTGCCACTCCCCCCCCCCCCCCCCCGCTCATTACCTGCATCATACGGAAAGGAATCTGATCTGCAGACTTCAAACACTTCCGCGTGCTCAGGTCCATATCCCCGTATCTGCTCCCATCGGAGAAGAAATGAAAAGTCAGGGACCACTATCAAGGGGGAGGGACGCCTCCCTTACCTCTCCCAGATTATTCCGTTCACATCCTCCATTAGCGCGAGGGCCTGCTACAAATTCAGCTCCTTTTCTTTGCCCTTTCGCTCCACGGAAACTCCTTTCTTCCCTTTCTGCCTTTCCTTCTCTGTAACCCCCTTGCTTCTCCCTCCTCCTCTTGCTCCCTCTTCCCCATTCTCTTCATCCTGCTCCCTGCTCCCTGCTCCCGCTCTTTCGCTGCTGCTGCTGCTGCTGCTGCTGCTGCTGCTGCTTCGCTGCTGCTGCGCTGCTGCTGCTGCTGCTGCTGCTCCTCCTCCTCCTCCTCATAATCATGATCACCTTGCTCGACGCATTCGGCGAGGCCGCAGACACACACACCACCATGACGACCTGCTGCTGGGGGGCCTTTTGGAGAAAGGAGTCGTACTCGGAAGACTTCAGGCTGGGCAACTTCACCTTCTTCGTGAAGTAGGGCGCGAACCGGGTGCAGGTCTCGAACCTTCCTCCCATCAGCACCGGGGCTCTCACCGGCTCCGAGTTCGAGTCAGCTCGTGGGAGGATGCACTTCCATCCCTTCGCCATCTGCCACCTCCGTTACTTCAAGTTCCTCCCTTGCCCCCTCCTCCTCCCCCCCTCCCCCCCGTCTCCCTCTACTCCAAATTTCACCGCTGCTCTCCCTTCTCCTTGTCCCCTTGTCCCTCTCTCCTTCCCTCCCCACCTCACTTCCTTCCTCCACCACCCCAGTCCTCTGCTCTTCTCTCTTGTCATCCCTTCTCCCTTCTCCCTCCTCCCCCTCAACCTCCAGCCATGTCCTCACCTTCTGCTGCAGCATGTAGCTCTTCGACTTTGTGTCCACCCCCTCGGTCCACTTGGGCCTCCGCTTCCCGTCCTCCCCGATCTCATGCTCGATGTAAGGGAGCGCATGCAGGGCACCAGCGTTCTCCGTCGTGATGGTCGTGATGACATTGATCTGATGCCTTATGCTCTCCGTAGTCACTTTGCTCGGGTTGTTGGCCAGTTCCACAACACGCGGGTCGAGGGTCCCGTCCTTGGGCATGACAGGATCCACCTTGACCGCCTTGAACGTGTCACGGAGGACCTGAGTCTTAGACAGAGAGTCTCTGCACTTCTCTACATCCAGGAACAACTTTCCCCGCTCATTTCCTCTCCCAGTCCCAATCACCTTGTCCAGGTACGTGTCGCTCCTCCTCATCACCTGACCCAGCTCGAACACCAGGACCTTGTCCTGAGCCTTGAAGGTGCATCGGATGTTCTGCCGATCCGTGATGTTCATCGAGAGGAAGTCATTGATCTTGACGTCGATGGGGTCCTTCAACGGCGACTTCTCCCATGTCCACCGCCGCAGGCAGTTACCGTCCTCGTCGTAGTACGCCCCCCCGCTCAGTGTTGTAGAGACCATCACCTTTCCGCTCTTGTACATCATCGACCCCTCCCCCCTGCAGTTCCAGCTCCCCAGCACATCCTTCCTTCCCTTGTGCCTGAAGAACGTAGTGTACAGGCCGGGGGGTATCCCGTCCCCTGCTACGATGTTCACCGCTATCCTCCCATCAGGATAGTGGACGATGCCGCTCCCATCCTTCTTGATGTAGGACAGGAGCTGACCACTGGGGTAAAACCTCCTGGACCCCCCTAGGATGTCCTCCTCGTCCGACATTCTGCCCTCCCCTAACCTGGCCGTTGGATACAACACCGGCACCTTTGCCTTTTATACTGGGGTGGGGGTGGGGCCTCCCTAAGACGAAAAAGGCAGTTGCTGGATTCGGAAGTTCCAGGCGTGTATAGAGCGAGGGCAGGGGAGAGGGGAAGGGGAACGGGGACGAGAAGGAGAGGAGAGGAGAGGAGAGGAGAGGAGAGGAGAGGAGAGGAGAGGAGAGGAGAGGAGAGGAGAGGAGAGGAGAGGAGAGGAGAGGAGAGGAGAGGAGAGGAGAGGAGGAGGGAGGGAGGGAGGGAGGGAGAGGGGAGGGA